>NW_007726134.1:1051356-1057621 GCF_000696425.1 Galeopterus variegatus | reverse complement strand
ATTTCAACTTGAAGAACTTCTTTTAGCATTTCTTGTACAGCAGGTCTAGTGGTGATGAATTCCTTTAGCCTTTGTCTGCCTGGAAAGTATTTATTTCTTTATTTTTCAGGTAAATCATTATTGATTGCTAGGGTTTTTTAGTTTGTTTGTTTGTTTTCCTTTCAGCTCTTTAAATGTATCATCCTACACTTTCTTGGCCTGTAGATTTCTGCTGAGAAATCGCTGATAATCCTCTGGAGATTCCCTTGTATGTAAATAACCACTTTCTCTTGTTGCTATCAAAATTTTCTCTTCACCTTTGACTTTTTTTTCTCTTTTCCATTGTAATGTGTCTTGGTGAATATCTCATGATATTCAGCCTATTTATGTTTCTTTGGGCATCATAGACATGGATCCTAATTTCTCTCACCAGGTTTGGGAATTTTTGCCATATTTCCTTAAATTAGTTTTCTTTCTTTGTTCCTTCTGGCACTGCCATGATGCTTATATTATTTTGTTTGATGGTGTCCCATAAGGCATGCAGACTTTCTTCATTATTTTTCATTCTTTTGTTCTTTTTCTTCTTCTGACTGTATAATTTCAAATTGCCTATCTTTGATTCTTTCTTCTGCTTGATCAAGCCTGCCATTGAAGCTCTCTATTGAATTTTTTAGTTTAATCATTGTTTTCTTTAGTTCTAGAATTTCTGTTGTGTTTTTTTATGGTTTTTATATCTTTGTTGAATTTTTTATTTAAACTTGTTTGATGTATTGTTTTCCTGATTTCATTTGGTTGTCCGTATTCTCTTGTAATTCACTGAAAATCTTTAAGTTGATTATTTTAAATTCTTTGCCTGGTAATTTCTACATCTCCATTTCTTTGCAGTCATCCACTGAGCTTTATTTTGTTCTTTTGGTGGTTATATTAGCCCATTTCTATTGCTTAAAACAAAATACATGGAACTGGGTGATTTATAAGAAAATGAAATTTATTGCTTACAGTTTCAGAGGCTGGGAAGTCCAAAGTCCAGGGAACACATCTGGTGAGGGTTTTCTTCGGTGGTGGCTTTACAGCAATGCAGGGGTCTCACATGCAGAAAAGTTTGGAGCAGAGAGAGAGAGTTCATCCATCAACTTAATTACCTCTTAAAGGCCCCACCTTTCAATTACCATAATAGTATTTTCCACCCACAATAGTTACAGTGGGAATTAGGCTTCTAAAATATGGACTTTGGGGGATGCAATTCAATCAACCTACAGCATTCCACCCCCAGCCCCCCAAATTCATGTCCTCACAGATGAATACATTCATTCCATCCCCAAAGTCTTAACGTTTTTTAACTCAAAAGGTCCAAAGTCCAAAGTTCCATCTGTGAAATCAGAGCAAATGATCTATTTCCAAGGTACAATGGTGGGACAAACATAGGGCACATATCTCATTCAAAAAGGGAGAAATAGGCCAAAAGAATGGGGTAACAGGTCGGAAACAAGTATGAAACCCAGGGGAGCAGACATTAAATCTTATAGCTGGTGAATCATGTATTCTGACTCCATGTTTGATGTCCTCTGCATTTTGATATGGGGGTTGGGTCTCCAAGTCCTCAGGTAGCTCCACTTCTATGGCTTTCCTGGTCTCAGATGATGCTTTAGCTCTTGCAGGCTGATGTTGCATGCTAGTAGCTCCACAGTTCTGAATCCCCATGGTATCCCCACATTTCTGCTTGGCATTGCTCTGTTGAAGGCTATGTGCAGTAACTCCACTCCTGTGACAGATCTCTTCCTGGGTCCATAGGCTTTTCCATACACCATTGTAATCAGGTGGAGGCTCCAAGCCTCCACAGATCTGGCATTCTGCCAGCCTGCAGACTTAATACCACGTGTACACCACCAAGCTTCCAGCTTATAGCTTCCAAAGCTGTTAGTCCACCCACACATGGAGCCAATTTAGCCATGGCTGGAGTAGCCACAACAGTGAGAGTGTAGGTGTGGGGAGGAGCATCCTGAGGTGGGCCTGGGCAGCAAACCTGTGGAGGGCACCTCAGGTCTGTTCCTCAAGACCATTCTGTCTCCCTTGGTCTCTGGGCCTGTAATGGAAGACATAACGTCCAAGATTTCTGAAATGCCTTCAAGGTCTCTTTTCCTTTCTCTTGATAATACCTTTCTTCTGTGCTAATCTCCTTAGTAAATGGTTGCTGAGCTGCACCATTGCATTTTTTACTCCTGAAAATGCTCTCTGCTCTCTGCTCTACCACATGGCCAGGCTCCAAATTTTCTAAATATTTGTGCTTGGCTTCCCTTTTAAATTCTAGCTTTATATGCTGCTTTTGCCATCATAACTCAGCATAGGCTATTAAAAATAGCTATTCAGCTTCCTGAATGTTTTGATGCTTAGAAATTTCTTCCACCAAATACTGTGAGACAACACATTTAAGTTCCATATTCCATAAAACTTTTGGGCATGAATAGAATACAACCCAGTTCCTTGCCAGTTTATAGCAAGGGTGATCTTTACTCCAGTTTCCAATAAGTCCCTTCTCATTTACATCTGAGATCTCAGTATGGCCTTTGCTGACAATATTTCTATCAACATTCTGCTCACCACCATTTAACCAGTGTTTAAGAACTTCCAAACTTTCCCTGGTTTTCTTGTCTTCTAAACTCCCACCAATATGTAGACTTTTTCTAGACTGCTCCTTCAAAATATTCCAGCCTTTGCCCTTACCCTGTTCCAAAGGCACTTCCACATTTTCAAGTACCTGTTATAAGCAACACCCCTCTTCTCTGGTACCAATTTTCTGTATTAGTCCGTTTCTGTTTATAACAAAGTACCTGGAATTGGATGATTTACAAAAACATGACATTTATTTCTTACTGTTTTAGAGGCTGGAAGTCCAAAGTCCAGGGAACACATCTGGTGAGGGTCTTCTTTGGTGGTAGCTTTACAGCAGTGCAGGGGTCTCACATGGCAGAAAATGGTGAAGCAGAGAGAAAGAGAAACTCGCATATGCTCTCCATTTTAATGCCCTTGAACCACACCCATAACCATCATTAAATCATCAACTTAATTACCTCTTCAAGGCCCCACCTTTCAATTACCATAATAAGATTTCCTGCTCTCAACAGTTACAGTGGAAATTAAGCTTCTAAAATAAAGACTTTGGAGGCCACAATTCAATGAATCCACAGCAGTGATGTATTTCCTTGACTCTTCATGTTCCCTGATGTCTTGCATTGCTGTCTTTTTATTTGAAGAAGGATCCTTCTCCTTCATTCTTTACTGGCTGGTTTCAGGAGAGAATAACCTTCACCATTAAGCACAGCTAGAAATTTTGGGGGTTTCTCAGGACTTTTATTGTGACATGCCCACCCCACTCCTCTTGTTTCCTCTTGAGGGGGGGGCGAGGAGGGCAGGTCTTGGGATTGTGTGCCTTCTCTTATTTCGCAAAATTATGTGACAAAATTATGTGTTGACAGCACACGGATGGCATGAGTACTGCTCCTCTTCTTTCCTAAGTTCCTGGTAGACCCTTCAAATCATGCAACATTCTTTCCCACAGTCCAGATATAGTCTAAGAATCATTGTTAACATAGTATTCTAGGAAGTTGTTCATAATCTGTTGGGACTGGCTCAAAATTAACTCTCTATATAATCTATAGTCTACCTTAATTATCTAATATAAATTTCATCTTTTTTTCTGTAGATTAAATTGATTACCATTCTCATCCTGACCTGTGAGTGAGAGTGGAACCCCACAAGGAGAAACCCATGTTCTTAATTAATATCATTTTTAAACACAAAGTCATGTTTAGATTGCAATGTTTAAAAGACATTTTCTTGGATCAGCTGCCCGTGGAATCCCCACATTTTTTGGTAATGCTGAGAGTTGTTGGATAGATTTACTCAAAATCCCTGAAAATTAAGTTTATATCATACAACTGCAAAGAGAATGCACAACTCATTAAAATGTTATTCCTAGTGATTTATCAATGGTTTTCTTATCAACTAAAAGGCACAGGAGATCAAGTACTGGGGCCAGTTCTTGGCTGCCACATTGTTATGATTTTTGTCATGACTAGTAAGATAGGATGATGTATAGTCATTCAATTTTCAGATGGGTGAGTTGGCTAGGACCTTATATAACTGCAGTAGTAATCAGAAGGACAGAAGTGCTTTAAAGATGCTCGCTGTTCTGTTTCTAATGCAAGCAAAATATGAAGAACAATAAAAGCTTTGCTATAAAGTGTTTAAACTGTTGGCAAAACTGGATTTTGTCAAATATTCAGTAAGTACAGGGCAATATCAAGTAATTGGTTAAGACTTGAAGCCTAGTTCCCAATAGATGTGGCTCAATGTGTTTGAGTTGATGCCACACCACTTAGATTATTACAATGACATAACATTTCTGAGTATATTTGTAGAACATATGTGGCATACCCAATGCTCCCTAAAGGAGAAGCTTAGAATGAAGCACATCACTACAAATATACTTAAAATTGAACTTAAGGCAAAAAATTTGGAAGGAAAATGCAGCTGAATTTTTGGTCTTATGTGAAATAAGACAGGCTATGCATATCCCAAAAGTTACTTGTAAACTCCTGTAAGCTGATGACCCAGTGGATCCTAAGGTATTGCATAAAATCGACATCATTGATTTTTCTGTTTCTTTCACCTTAATTCTTTGATCAAGTGAATGGCATGAGAGTGAAGGAGAAAGTGAGGAAGACAGCATACTTTAAATGGGTTTGTAATATAAATTTCATGCTATACTAATCACAACTTTTTGAAGTTCAAACAACTATTTAAGATGAATGAAAGATGACTTCTTAGATGGTGGAGCGATAAACTTTAAAAATCATCTGCTCAATAAAACAACCATAATGTAATATAAATTTCATGCTATACTAATCACAACTTTTTGAAGTTCAAACAACTATTTAAGACGAATGAAAGATGACTTCTTAGATGGTGGAGTGATAAACTTTAAAAATCATCTGCTCAATAAAACAACCATAACTGGTGAAAATTACTAGAAAAGAAAAATTTTAAATTTTGGAAATTGTCCTAAGGGCATATATTTATAAACATACTTGAATGAAGTACATTCATACTTAAGGAATAAATGAAGAAACATTTATTCAAGAAAATTTACTCTTTATCAGTAAGAATATTAGGGGTCTGTGGTATTAAAGTTTCCCTTCACACTCCCAGTTCAGCAGGATGGAATCTCCTTTCCAAGTGGGTGCAGCCAACAACCCAGGTCTTCCTCTTTCCCCAGCTCCCAGTTGAGGGCTATGCTATCTCTTTGAGAGATATCTTATTCCTCTTCCAGCTTCATGTTGCAGAGGCTCTATTTCCAGAAAGAGCAGCTGAGAGGTCTGGGTTTCATGTCCCCTAGCCATCTCTCACTCACAGAGTGAAAGCTCTGCACTAGTCATGGCAGCCCAAAACTACTGGGGACCTAATTGTCCTTGTCCAGTCTTGCTTGTGGGGTGGAGGTTACATACTGGAAGAGGCAAGCTGAGAAGACCAGAGGCTGCTGCCCTGCCCTACTACCTTGCTCATGATGAAGGAGTACCATTTGAAAGAAGTGGGTCACTATCCCAGCCCCTGTTTTATAGCAGTGACTCAGAATAATTGCCCAGAGAGAGAGAGAAGACCATAAGAACAGAGAGCTCTAAGCTCTCCCCAAAGGATGTGACTCTTTAAAACAGAGTGTGGGGAAGAACATGCTTAGATTTAAAATTTATTCTAAAAATAATAGTACACAAAAAAAGTTTAAATAGAGATATTTAGAAAAAACATTTATATATCATACTGGGACTAAGTTAGTATGATCTGAAGTACATTCTCATACTTTAAGATGTATATAATAAGCCCTAGAGGAACTACTAAAAAAAATGTGAAACAACAACAACAGCAGCAAAATACAAAACAAAACAATAACCTGTGAAAAAGAATTAGAAAATTTAAAGTGTTAATTCAATTAATGCAAAATGTTAATTCACTTAATGCAAGAGAAAGCAGTAAAGGTGGTAGAGAGGATCCAAAAAAGCATGCAATATAGAGAGAACAAAAGTAAACTGGCAGATTTAAATCCAATTAATTTGAATAATAACATTAAATGTAAATAAACTAAACAATTCATTCAAAAGCCAGAAACTGTCATAATGGATAACAAATCAAGATCCAACAATATGCTGTCTACAGGAGACATACTATAAATTCAAAAAATACAAATAGTTTTAATATAATAGGTTATAAAAGTATATGTCATTCAAACAGCAAC
>NW_007726134.1:1048241-1050759 GCF_000696425.1 Galeopterus variegatus | reverse complement strand
TAAATGTAAATAAACTAAACAATTCATTCAAAAGCCAGAAACTGTCATAATGGATAACAAAACAAGATCCAACAATATGCTGTCTACAGGAGACATACTATAAATTAAAAAAATACAAATAGTTTTAATATAATAGGTTATAAAAGTATATGTCATTCAAACAGCAACCATAAGAAAGCTGGAGTGCCTATACTAATATCAGACTAAATAGACTTTAAAACAATAAAAAGTTATTGAGGATAAAGAAGGACATTTTATAATAATAAAAAAGTCAATTCATCAGGAAGCCATAATGGTTATAAACATATATACATCTTACAACAGAGCCCTAAGATGCATGAAGAAAAACCTGACGGAATTGAAAAAAAAAAAAAAAAAAAAAAAAACCAAAAAAGACAATTCAACAGTAATATTTGAATACTTCAATATCCTACTTTTAGTAATGGGTAGAACAAATAAGCAGGAAATCAAAACTATAAAATAATTATAAGTAACAGACATCTATAGAACACCCCACCCGACAACAATAGAATACATATTTGCAAGTGCCTATGGAACAGTATCCAGAATACTTATTATTCCCAGTGATTCATCAAAACCTGAGTTAAGAAAAAAACTTCCTCTTTTTTTATAAATTCAATACTATAATCCACATGGCATTTTAGCACACGCTGTGAAATAGAAAACTATTTTTCTCTGAATAAACAAGTGCTCCAGTTTGAATTCTTGCCCTTAACATTTATTAAATTCTTACATATTATTGGATTTTTAAAAAAAAATTATGGTCCATCTACTACGTATCATGTTAGGATGAAAATGCTTTTTTTGTTATAGATTTTTGATGTTTTTAAGTTATGGCAGTCACCCACCCCCCAACTTTATTGAGTGTTTTTACTTGCTCAATTTTCCATGGATTTTAGAGAAATTATATTTAGAAAATCATTTGGAAAGATTTAAGGCAATCACAAAATTACAATTGTGCCATTGCTCTAAATGTACCTATTAATTTGAGGAGATAGCAGATTATATTTTAAAAAGAGAATTAGGTTTAAGTATTGAGATTTCATTGATTGGAACTCTTTATGCCTGGAGATATGCTAGGACATAAAACGAGCCTCAGTAAATTTAAAAGGATTGAAATTATACAAAGTATACTCTCTGACCACAGTGGAATGAAATCAGAAATCCATAACATAAAGAAGTTTGGGAAATTAAAAAATGTGTGGAATTAATAAACACACTCCTAATAACTGATGGATCAGAATGATATCACAAGGGAAGCTTGAAAATACTTTTAGATTAATGAAAATAAAGACATGACATAGCAAAACTTATGGGATGCAACTAAAGCAATGTTTACCAAAAATTTATGTCATTTTTTATAGTCCTTTTAATTTATTTTAGGTGAGTGGTGGTGTCCCCTCTTCTACTGCTGGTTTTTGTAATATGATTCTTCTTTTTTAAACTTCATTTATTTTCTTGATTGTTTTATATTCTCCATTTCATTTTCATTTGGTATGCCAAAATATTTAAATTTTTAGGAAATCAGAAACTGCTGGAACTGACTAAAGAAGAAATAGCCAAAGGAAATAAATAAATAAGTAAATAAACAAACAAACTGAACTTGATCAAAATTTAAATATTTTTGCTTCAAAGGATACCACAGGAAGATGAAAACACAGTCCACAGAAGGAGTGAAAATATTTTCATATCATACATGTAAAGGACCTATACACAGAATATATAAAGAACTCTTACAACTCAATAATAAAAAATCCAACTAACCCAATTAAAAATGATCAAAGGATTTTAACAGGCATTTCTCCAAGAAAGACATAGAAATGGCCAAGAAACACATGAAAAGATGCTCAACGTCATTAGCCATCAGAGAAATTGTAAATCAAAACCACAACAAGATACTACTTCACACCCACTAGAATAGCTGTGATCAAAAAGACAGATGATAACAAGTGTTGGTGAGGACATGGAGAAGCTGGAACCCTCATACACTGCTGGTGGGAATGTCAAATGGTGCAATCACTTTGGAAAACAGTCTGGCAGTTCCTCAAAAGTTAAACACAGAGTTACCATAAGACCACACAATTCCATCTTAGGTTTATGACCAAGAGAAATGAAAAAATCCATTCAAACAAAAACTGGTTCAGTAATACTAATAGCAACATTATTCATAATAGCAAATAAAGTGGAAACAACTCAAATACTCATCAACTGATGAAAGAATAAATAAAAAGTGGTTATTTATACAGTAATACATTATCTTGCTATGAAAGGGAAAGACACATTGACAAGCGTTACAATATGAACAACCCTTAAAAACATTTGTTAAGTGAAAGAAGCCAGTTACAAAGAGCATATATTTTATGATTGCATTTGTATGAAATGTTCAGTATAGGCAAGTTTATTGAGACTAAAGGTAGTTTAGTGGTTGCTTAAGGCTGGGAACTGGGAGGTGGGATGGAGAGTGACTGCTAATTGGTATGAAGTTTTCTGAGGGGGG
>NW_007726134.1:1045597-1047449 GCF_000696425.1 Galeopterus variegatus | reverse complement strand
GGAGGTGGGATGGAGAGTGACTGCTAATTGGTATGAAGTTTTCTGAGGGGGGGTAATAAAAATGTTCTAACATTAGATTGTGGTAATGTTTTCACAACTCTGTGAATAACTAAAACCATTGAATTGTACACTTTAAATGGGTGAATGATATGGTGTTTAAAATACAGCTTTAAAAGTTATATTATAAGGCTTTTGAAAAAGTAAGTAAAAAAATGATATACTTAAAGAATCCTAGCTAAGCAGTTCTTAGTGATAGTGTTAGTTTGGGGAAAGGGAAAGACCTATGGATCAATTGAAAAGGTAAAATATAATCAGAAAGAGTTCAGTGGAGTGCTATTCCTTTGCCTGGTTACATTTCATCCAACAAAGAATAAAAAATAATTAATTCATTCATCATTCATTCATTTATTTGTTCACTCATTATTTATTTGTTGGTGCGTTCAATCAACATTTACGTATCTGTCATGTAATAATACCACACTTAGATCAGAAGGTTGTACCTGGGCACAATCCTGAGTAATTACCTTATATTGAGATTCAATGAATCATAGAATTTGAGATCTGAAGACACTTTGAGGATTTACTGCTGTAAATGCCTCATTTCATAGGTGATAAAATGATACCAATGGAAATCTAAAGGCATGCTGTGACTGAGTAGCAAAGCTTGTTTCTGACTTCAGCTTGAGGAGTAACATATTTTTTATTCAACATACTGCTATTTATCTAGTTAGTACCTTGGATAAATGGAGCCACAGTGGAAACGACCCAGGCAAGTGGGCAAGTGAGCTTGTTGCTAACTCTGGGGCTAGTTCCACTCATGAGAATCACGGTTACTTCACATGAATGGAGATGTGACTTCAGATTTTTTTGTGTGTGGCAAGAGAAAAGGATATTTGCCTTTCTTTTAGACATTTTCTGTGTAGTCATTAGTGAAAAAAGAATTTGCAAGTTGGTGTAAAGTGGTTAAATGCATATGGCTTTTCACATAGTAGCTGTGGTCTAGGTACATAGGAATGAATAAGACCGTGGATATTTGGCCACACCATGGATGGAAGCCACATGTGTGCACACTATAATCATTTGCTTTTATTTATTGAATTTCACTGCCTAAAATAGACATTTGTCATTTATTTTGGCTATTCATTAATTTTGTTTCCACATCTAAATCCTTAGTAGAAGGTGAAGGGAATATTTGCTGAATTTGCTCTCCTGTGTGTCTTGCTGTGGAACAAAGACCATAGGAGCTGAGAATGTTAGATTTTTGCTTTTTCAACCTTATTTGTAGCAGAAATACAGGCACTTAACATTTCGGTTAGGGATCTCTATGTCAGGATTTGTCTCAGGAGCTAGTAACTCAAGAAGTAAAGAAAAAGAACCTCCTCTTTATGGCTCTAAGACCAAGCAGCTGAACCTGTTTCCTCACTGGACAAAGTTCTAGACTGGGTTTTACATGGCTGCCTAGCTTCAAACTCTTCCATTGATTTGGTGTTACCTGATATTTTGTTAATTAATTTCTATTTTTTCTAAACTTAGTCAGAATCATCTCTCTCTCTCTTGCTTGCAACTGAAAGCTCTGATACAACACATAGCATACTAGTTAATTTCAGGGTTAATCGGTCACCAGAATGGATTGCTTTTCTGAAGTGTAAAGGACCATGACATTAAGTGGAGGACAGGTAATAGGATTATAAGAGAGAAAGCCATTTATAATGCTTCAAACATATTTTTAAAAAATAATTTATTTTTAATAAATTAATTTAAAATTAGCTTAAAATTATAAAATTAAAATAAATTTATAGGGCCGGCCCGGTGGCGCACTGGATAGTGCGCCGCTTGGGAAGCGCGGCGGCGC
>NW_007726134.1:1043431-1044577 GCF_000696425.1 Galeopterus variegatus | reverse complement strand
AAAAAGCTACTCTATGATTTATTAGTCCAGGACAATAGATGTTAACCTAAACTTTTTTGGATGAACAAGAACATGTAGTTATACTAAATAGTGTATAATGGCCTGTTTATTAAACTTCACATGCACACACACACAAAGTGCACTCAAATAAACTTGGACTTCACCATTCTATCTAAAGTCCTGGTATGTTGCATCAGCATATGCTCAGTTATGCTGTGGGACAGAGCAGCCATTGAATCTCAGTGGCTTGAAAAATAAATGTTCATATCTCAATCACACTACATGTTCATTAATGCTCAGATGGGAATATGTTCTGCTTCTCCTTCATCACTACTCAAGAGCCAGGGTGGTGGAATGTCCACTATCTAGAACATCCTCAATCACTATGGCAGAGGGAAAAATAATGTCATGTAGCAGCAACTAACTGCTATGCCAGGAAATACTTCCAGGCCCAATTCATTGGCCAGAGGTGGACACATGACCCTACCAACTTACAGGGGTTCAGGAAGTGCAGTCCTACTATGTGCCTGGAGTCTAGAGAATTGCAAATATTTGGTTAGCATTAACAGCTAGCATACAGAGCATTTTTTAATTTTAAAATTTTATTTATTATTAGCATATTCATAGTACAAATTGTTATATTTCTTTATGCATTTTGCCTGACAGAGTATTTTTAAAAAACACTACTCTTCTGTAAAAATAAACTTCTTTAGGGCCGGCCCGGTGGTGCACTGGATAGTGCGCTGCTTGGGAAGTGCGGCGGCGCTCCTGTCCGAGGGTTCGGATCCCACATACAGACCGGTTCCCGCTCACTGGCNAAATAAATTTATACACAGAGCACTCACATCAGTTTGTTTTTCAAAGGGAAGATTAAATGTACATGCAGTATAGCAAAATGAAGATATTTTAAAATCAATTGAAAAAATAAGATAAAGTAAAAATCAAGTAGGAAAATAAGATAAAGATTTATATTGAGGTTTGTGCACAAAACGCACACTGTGAAGTCTAATACATTTGCTAGAAGTATGCAGTAGATCTAGCATGACTGTATAATTTGTTGTGTAACTTGGGGTACTTCTGAAAATAAAAAGCTACTCTATGATTTATTAGTCCAGGACAATAGATGTTAACCTAAACTTTTTTGGA
>NW_007726134.1:1039433-1041779 GCF_000696425.1 Galeopterus variegatus | reverse complement strand
CCGGTACGGGGGCAACACTGAGGGTTGCGATCCGTTGCCGGACACAGAAAAAAGACAAAAATAAATAAATAAATAAATAAACTTCTTTAGAATAGTTTTAAATTTACATAAAAAAGGACATTGTTGGGTGGGAGGGGGGAGAGGGAGGAGGGAGGGAGGTTTCGGTGATGGGCCATAATAATCAACCACATTGTATATCGACAAAATAAAAATTCAAATAAATAAATAAATAAATTTACATAAAATTTGCAAAGATAGTACAACAATGTCTTTTTCGGAATGTGTCATTACAATTGAGGAAATGGTAATGCTCATTCTGAAGAGACACCAAGAAGAAAAACAAAATCAGAGTATATTGTTGTTTACTCTGTTTCTTCTGGATATTTTAAATACTTGTCTTCTGCCAACCAATGTTGCAAATGGCAGCAGTCAATCCTAGGCTTGCCCTGCTACTTGAAGCTCTGCCAACAGCTGCCTCTACTATCCTCTGGCAATTAGAGGAATTATATTATATCCTTGGACTGATCAGAGACTAAGTCACCAGGTACTATTTGGAGTGACAGCTTTCTGTAGCTGTAGAGCCCATAAAATGGACTAAATACAGAACAGGTAAATATTGATACTGGTTACAAAAATAAACTCCTCAGTCAACTCATTATCAGAACATAAGCCTTGGCTGAACTATGAGAGTGTATCAATGATTCAGCAGAGGCAAGACATGGACTATGTTTTAAGGGGTGACCTGACAGACGTGATCTACACTAGCTGGCAGCTATCACATTCTTATTGTAACATGTATCTTTCGGAGAAAAGTAATCTGCTATTGTTTAATGGGGAGTAGTTGGAATGATATTTCTACTATTTTTAAACCCACAAATAAAAAAGAAGTATTTGCGGTCTGAAGGAGCAGTCAAATAGTAAATTAGGGACCTAATCATGTATCTCCCTAAACTTGAGGGCCATGATTAGACTGAGGGTGAATCATCACATATTTGGCTCCAAGAATCTAGCAATGGCTGAATGCAAAGTGGGGAAACAGGACCAGTTCTGCAATTCAGAGTCCAGGAGACAAAATACACCAGATACTCTGGAGAAACACAACTTCACTGCAGCTGAGACCAGAGAGAAATGCCTCAAATGTGTTTCAAAGAGAACAGCATAATATAGCAGACAAATAATATAATGAATTACATTAAGCTATTCCACTTAATGCTCTTCAGTATATTCCATTGTGCCAAAACACCATTTAATTAAAATAAGTAGAATTTAATTAAGAAAAAAGGGTCATTAGGGTTACCATATAATGTGGGAGCTTTTGAGAGTAAAAGAAGATACCTATTAACCATTAACACCCAGACCATAGGAGTGAACCAGGTCTGTCTAAGGTAGAATGGGATGAAGGGTCAGCTGGTTATAATAGACACAAGGTATGCAGTTCTTTGTGTACCCAAAAGGTCTAAATGCCTCCCTGGTTGTGAACTACTACCAATATTTCCAGACAGTCAAAGTTTTTGTATAGCCAACCAGGCATAGTGAAGTCTCAGAGATTTGGAACCAACGTGATTTTAAGGTAGAGTTTTTCTCATTGATCCCAAACCTTCATTTTTACTGTCTTTTCATATGATCTGGCCTCAACCAGGGCCACCCTAGTAATATCAGATGTTTTAATAACTTTGAATGTCAGCCCCTGCATTCCTATGGAAATGGATGAAAATAGGTATGTAGAGCAAGGGTCTTTACCCACTTCACTCTTGCACTGACCTGCCCATGTATTTCCATTAAAAACAAACAAAAAAACCTCTATTATAAATTATGTTGTTATGATGAACATTCCTGTACTCATATCTTTGCATAGTTTTTGATTATTGTCTTAAGCCTCGTGTCTAACATTCAAATATCTAGGTCAAAAAGTATGACAGTTGTCAGGCTCTTGACACACATATTTTTGAAATGCTTTTCAGAGATTGCCGGTTGAAACTGTTATTAGTAATGGATGGGAAAGCCTGTTTCTACACTATCATCAACATTAGATGTTTCTTTAGTATTTGTAAATTTATCTTATTTTAACTTTTACTTCTTTAAATACTGAATTTTAGACTAACTAAACCTGAGTTAAGAAAAAAACTTCCTCTTTTTAAAAAAATTTAACTCTATAATCCACATGGTGTTTTAGCACATACCATAAAATAGGAAACTATTTTTCTCTGAATAAACAAGTGAACCAGTTTGAATTTTTGCCATTAATATTTATTAAATTCTTATGTATTATGGGATTTTTTTTCTTTTCTTTTTTTATTATGAATATTCTTGAGATACAAAGCTAATTGTCACCCCTCATGCCCATGA
>NW_007726134.1:1030959-1038841 GCF_000696425.1 Galeopterus variegatus | reverse complement strand
GTGAGGGCCAGATTCATACTGGGAGCATACCCATTACCAGAAATTACTTTTGTACCCCATGGCCCCCACCCAATTGTCCCCCAATCCCCCTCCTCCCCCTCCACTTTGTAGCACTAGAAATGTTCCCTCCCTCTGTAAGACCAATGCACTACCATGGTCTTTCTTTCCTTCCTTCTTTCTCTCTTAGCTCCCACATATGAGTGAGCATGTGCAGTATTTATTCCTCCGTGCTTTGCTTATTTCACTCAACATAAGTTCCTCCAGGTTCATCCATATTGTTGCAAATGGGAGTATTTCATTCTTTTTTATGGCAGAGTAGTATTCCATGGTGTATATATACCACAGTTTCCTTATCCAATCATCCATTGATGGGCAATTAGGTTGGTTCCAGATATTGTCTATTACTGGATATATTTTTTAAAAAGTCATGGTCCATCTACTGAGTATCATGTTAGTACAAAAATGCTTTATTTGTTATAGATTTTTGATGTTTTTAAGTTATGGCTGTCATTTGTCTCCCCCCCCTCCAAAAAACGTTATTGAGTGTTTTCACTTCCTTAACTTTCCATGGATTTTAGAGAAATTACATTTAGAAAGTCACTTTGGAATTTAAGGCAATCACAAAATTAGAATTGTGATTGTTCTAAATGTACCTATTTATTTGAGGAGATAGCAGATTATATAAAATAGAATATAATAGATTATATAAAATAAAATAAAAGTGAATTAGGTTTAAGTTTTGAGATTTCATTGGTTGGAACTCTTCATGCCTGGAGAGATACTATATAGAAAACCATTTTAACTGCAAGAATAAAATAGGAGTGATACACTTCATAGACCTTCTCATTGTCTTTATACACTTTATAGACTTTCACATAGTGCTGTGGGACACACTGTAAAAGGAAGAGTAGCCAAAGGGGTATTTAAGACAATCGTGTCAAGGGATGGTGGAACTGTGTGTAAGAATGCTGTTGGGGGAGGGGTTGGCAAGGGAGGGAGTCCAAGATTGAACTGGCCATTTTGGAGGATGCTATAGAATTTTTTACTTTTAGTATGGCCCCAGGAGTTTTATTTTCCTTCCAAGCATGATAATCAACATCAAAGAATGATAGACATGGAACTTTGGGAAAAGAGATGTCACCTTGAACTTGGGGATGCCAACACACACAAACACTGCCCCCCAGGTCCTCCAGAGAGGGAAGAGAGTATATGTTGTCAGCTAGGGGGATCTTGGAGCAGGCCAGCAGAGTGCTTTGTCAAGATCAACAAACCAAGATTGGAATCGGGCTGAATTTCCAGGAAATCTGAGCTAAATCATGAAGGGACCTGGGCTGTGTGGAATGTCAGATAAGAGACATGAGAAGATCATTTAATTCAGAATTAGTCATTTGATCCAAAACTGTAAAGGGGATGCAGTCTAGAAGATATAAATTCATGGGAAGCCCTCCCAAATAAAATTCTTCTGATATCTGCTTTGCCAATCTAGGGCTTTGCAGGACATTAGTCTGTTTGTACTTCCAAATATTCTTGAATGAAGGAGGGCAAGGCCCATGAGTTCACTCAGAATGCAAAGAACAGCATCATATTTTTTTATAATATTTGATTGCAAAAAAAATTAATAATTTCTGTATTGAAGCAACTGTTACAAAGTTGGAGATGGTGTAGAATTCCTTTCCAGGTAATTTTTGAGAATAATATTTGATTGCAAAAAAAAAAAGAATTTCTTTATTGAAGCAACTGTTACAAAGTTGGAGATGGTGTAGAATTCCTTTCCAGGTAATTTTTGAGAAAAGGGAACTCTTTACCCTGACTTCCTTGGTTTTCTGTAATGGGGACTGAAGGAAGAATAAATTGATGCCATCTGGATGTAATACTATTTCTTTTCTTTTTAGAAATTTTTACTTACATTTTGCTAAGCCATGAGGAAATCACATTTATAAAAGTTTTACAAATATGGTATGCTTTCTTTTTAAGTATTTGTGCTCCAATTCTATCTTTTAATTATCCATGGGACACAGGATGGTACAGTAATTTGAGTAGCGAAGGTTTTGGTTCTAGATCCAACTCTGCCACCAACTACTTTCCTAGACTGCCGCTAACTTAGGACAAGTCGCTGAGCTGCTGTGGGCCCCAATTTCTTCAATTTGGAAAAAAAAAAGTTTATTGAATCATCAATGTTTATTGAATCATCAACGTCACCTCCACCTCACCATTAGCTTTAATTTTCTAAGATTATATATGTCCACCTAGAGGTAGGACAAAGAGTGAGTATTCAAATAGAAAGAAAAGAGTTACTGGAATTTATGCTGTAAAATAAAATGAATATTCCTATTGCTTATGAATACTACTTATTATTAAATTATATCCCAATTAGCTTATGCTCATTGCTTTATTATTTGTTGTTCTGACCAATGAGTTATGAATAGAAGTCTGCGTGCCACATCTAAAGTAGATCATTTAATAGAGAGAACCCTATTTCCCTTTGCTGGATGACTCGGTAATATTCCAGAAAGTGGTTATGGACATTCATCTGAAGGGATAATTGACTGGGGTGCTTTGTGAGCCCTTATGTCTACTACCCATAGATATATGTTACTTAGAGCTAGTGGTAGTAATGCATATCAGTGGTTCAAGAACTTTCTAGAACAGTTTGGATCTCATTGCTTTGTCTTTTTTTCTTTTCTTTTCATTAAGCTGGAACATGTGAGAGAGCACAGAGGTAGCACACAGGTTATTCACACCTGGATTTAAAGCCTGGTTCTACCATCTGTGGGCTATATAACCATGGCCAAATTACTGAAGCTCTCTGAATCTCAATTTTCTTACCTTTCAAGTGACAATGAGAATGTCTACCCTGCAGGACTGTAGTAAGACTCAAACAAGATAAGGTCTAACTATGTTAGCACATTGCCAGGTATCTAGAGTACTGTAGTAACCATGCAGGACTCTCTGTACCCCTGGAGCCATCCTGTTAGAAGGCTTTTGCTTTCTGAAGCCACACATGAGACACCTATTTCTACTGTCCAAGCCTAACACTTCTGGCTCAGTTGGATAGTTTTTACAAGCAGAAAAGTGCAACTATGTAAATTATATGGAGAAAAAAAAATCAAGTGATACCATTCACTATAGATTGGATCCCCCCCATCCCAACCTCATTGAGGCTTAATCCCCACTGCAATTGTTGAGGGTGGGAAATCTTATTACAGTAATTGAAAGGTGGGCCTTGAAGAGGTGATTAGATTGTATGACCATGCCTTAGTGAGTGGATTAAAAATGGTGGTCATGAGCACGGTTCTGAGGGCTTTAAAAAGAGAGTGAATGAGGTTAGTCTCTCTCTGCTCCACTATTTTCACAATGTGATACTCCGCCATCACTTTCACCACCACTGAGGCTCTCACCAGCTGTATTTCCTGGACTTTGGACTTCCCAGCCTCAGAAACTGTAAGCAATAAGTTTCATTTTCTTTATAAATTACCCAGTTCCAGGTATTCTGTTATAAGCAATAGGAACAGCTAATATACTATTTACATAAAACTCAGAGCTAAAAATCACTGAAACCTTTGTTTAATCACTTAGTTATGTTTTAAATCCTGAAGTTTACAGTTTCCCTTAACAGTCACAAAGAATTAGTACATTAAATCTCTGCATATTAAAATACATAATATTTTCTCTCTCCATCAGTGCTGCTCTGTGCTTTTGTTCACCTACATAGATCCTGCTATTGTCCCTCTTCAACATATCAGAATCGCCATGGACATTTCATCACACAGAGTGCTTTTGGTCTCTCTCCATCAGTGCTGCTCTGTGCTTTTGTTCACCTACATAGATCCTACTATTGTCCCTCTTCAACATATCAGAATCGCCATGGACATTTCATCACACAGAGTGCTTTTGATAAAAAGCAGTTATAAATTATAGTGAGAGGCATATATTTATATCTTGAAAACTCTTAAAGAACATATCCTAACACCCTTGGCTTTTTCTTTCTCTATGATGATTTTTATGTTACTTCTTGTTCTCAAGTAAGTGGAGACACTGATGTTAATTTGTGTGAGCTGATACTCATATATGTCTATGTTGCTCTGGGGAAAAAAATGATACAGTTACTTTCATAGCATGTACTAACACATGACATTTTTGTTTGACCTCAGAAGCCAGTATTTTTATTCTACCTCTTTTCTGTATCACACTTAGTAGTTGAAAACATTGTTTCTTTAGGTAAACCGATTGTCAATTATTAGTTTTTTTTCCTGTTGCAAGAGCTGTGGATCCTGACTTGGGTTTACAGAAGACATAGCAGCAAACCATTCAGGTAAAATTATATGTTCAGATCACCCCATTGGCTTCAAATTCAACCTTACCTTTGCACGTGGGATTCCTGCCTTGCTCTGCATGTTCTTAAGGTCTCCTCAAGTTCATATCCATCAAAGGCACAATGGTCTGCGCACCCTGACTCAGCTCACTTACACCCTGACACATGCTCCCACTTACTACCTTGGTCTCTGACACCAAATTCCGTCATATCTCACCATAACTGAAAAGAGGCATCTCCTTTTTGCTGCCTCCCTCTTCCCGCTGTGCTCAAGATTTAGCACAGGTGAACTTCACTTCCTCTTAATTACTTCCTTTACCTGCTTAAGATCTGCCAAAAATAACATCCAAGTGTGGAGCTTCTCTTTTATCAAGGAAGATAGAGTCAATCCAAGCTTCTCTTTTATCAAGGAAGATAGAGTCTGCACGTCATTGACATTGGAAGGCAAACTTTATTTTGGCCATTATTTCCCTTTGCTTCTTGGTTAGATCAAAGCTCTGTGCAACAATTTCACACATAGTTATCTCTTTTCATCTTGGCAATGTGTATAGGCTGGAATAAAATGTGGCTCAGGTGGGATTTGCTGTTTTCTTATGTATTTAGCTAGGCAAGGCTTCAAGTAAGAAAGCAGTGCCACTATTCTGCATGAGAATGTTTAGATAAATAATTGTTAAGATTCTCACATGCAGCAAGGCTGGTTTACTCTTGATGGTCCTTGAAAGTCCTTTATTTTTCTGGTCACAGTCAATTTAAGCTGCCCTGGCAAGTGACCAGATTGCTTCCACAAGGGTTATGAATTGTTAGTGTCATTGCTGTTTCCACTGTACAAATGGCTGCTATGTTTTGAACAGCAACCAGGGAGCACTTAGTCTCAACCAGCCTTTCTAAATGTCTTTTAATGAAGAGACACCATGTACATTTGATTTCAAGATCAGAATCTTCTCCCTGAGTTTTCTGAACAAACTAATTTTACTTTTGCCCTTAAATTTCCTAGTCAATAGATGAGTAACTGCCAAAGAAGACTTGTCTCAGAAGAGGCTCTGTGTGCTAATCTCAGCCACAGGTCTCCAGGAACTACCGAGAAGGGCATTCTTCCTGTACACGCACATCATAAGAAGGAGGCAGATAGGCTCTGCTGAACTTCAGTTGGGCTTTTCCTTATGATCCAGTGGCCAGAAGACCCAATGACAATTTCTGCCTCCTTGAATTGATACTGCATTGTGTTCAGTCTTCCAACTGCCTTCTTTTATTAAACCCAGTGTCCCGTGCCTCTGGCCTTTTCTCTTTGACAGATATTGAAAAGAACTGCTCAGGCTAACTAAATTTTTTACCCATAAATTTTTGCAATACTTGCAATACTTTTATAATAAGGAGAAACAGTGAGAGAAGAGTAATTATGATATACTTGGTATTCCCAAATACTTAATTTTGACCCTCTGGTAAGGCCACTTATTTACACAAGTCTTGCTTTTCCAGAAAACGTAAGTTTAGTCACAAAGAGCTCTGCCTTTTCTCTAGACCATATTCAGGCAACATTTAAAAATGAATAAGAACTTACTGCCTGAGAAACTATCCTGGTTTCTTCTCTGAATTGGGTAGAGTATCCTGAAGTGGTTAGGGTAAGAGATTTCCTTTAAAACACACATTCCTTACTTCAAGTCAGGAGTTTCTCTTGGTTTCATGGTTGACAGACTGTGCAACCTGAGGTTTGTGACTTAACTTTTCTGTTCCTTACTTCCTTTTCCTGTAAAATGGACAAAATAATCCCCACATCTATGAGAAAGCATGTAAAATGACAGCAGTATTGCATTTTTTACAATCATTAAAAAATTTTGCCAAAAGAATTTCCCTCAATTAAAATGGAGCATAATTGTAGGATACTTGGGCAGTTATTTAATTCTTTAGTGAGGTGGATTTTGTTACAAATGCCTAAATCAAACAAGGATTTAAAAGAAAATTCATTTCTTCTAATAATAATGATTCTATTTAAAGTTCACCATTACTAATACATTGAGATATTGTGTACATGTGTGATCTGGAATTTCTCAGCCAAGGGCTGGCAAATATTGTTAGTGATTAAGTGAAAGCGAATCTCACCTTGGGAATGGAGGAAATAAGTGTGTTTGAGAATAACATTTGTGCATGAGCTTGGGGCAGGACAGCCTTAATGTAATCCATTTGAAAGGTTCTAACTAAAGTAGGTAATTCATTTGTTGGTCAGAAAGCCTCCTCAGATCACTCTCTCTGTGTACAGGATGCTTCTTACACACTTGAAAACTCTGTTGAAACAATAAGCTCATCATCCAACTGGGACAAGTTAAATGGAATGAGAGAAGATTAAACAGCAGAGCTCTTTGTTTTCAGACAGTTGTTATGCTTCTGAGAAAGTTAATTGGGAAGTGAAACCTTAAGGAGTTGACAATATGCATTGTTGGCTAGTAGAGTGTAGTGACAAATAGCCCTGAAAGGTTTTCACTTTCTTTTGTAAACAGAAAGGTTAAGAATTTGCACAAAAATGCACTGGTGAAGATCTGTTTTTCATCAGGGTCTAACCGCATAGTAAACAACAGAAATAACTTGTTTTAATAAAGCGTGGTGTTGAAACGTTTATCAGCAAGTCCTTTCTACTGGCTTCAAAAGGTATATTTGGATAAGAGAAACCTTTGCCCCAAAGAACACAATCTGAAATTTAATTATAATATTTTCTTCATGTCAAGGTCAAGAAACTTAAGGAAAACATTTGACTTTCATATAATCATGAATTTATCTCTTATTAGGCTGAGATATTATGACTAAGTATTTACTTATTATTTGGGGATAGATGTGGTTGAGGGAAAGGAGAGAACTCTGCAAAATATTTGATCTGGAATGGTTTAATGAATTCTATTATTTTAAGAGCCCACTTCCTTCTTTTTCCTCTGGATAGAAGTGTACGGGGTTCCAGGGGAAGAACCTTTCAAAACACAGAAACATATTGCTGTGATCAGAAAATACAAGCATCGCAAAAACCGAACTGATAGAAAGTGTAGGTAAAGCTGGGAGGCAGTTTTGAGGCTGGCCCAAGGACAGTGTTAATGTGTTTGAGATGCGAAGCTTAAAGAAGTGGGACTAGGCAGCCTAATAAGACAAATGTGAAATGAAAGAGAAAGTGAAAAAGGAAAGAACGAACATTAATAGTTTCCAGTTCGGAGATGCATCCTGAGAGCTGGCAACGATTACAGAGAAGCAAATGCAATTGCTTTTTAATCTAACAGAATTTGTTGAGTCTCAAAACAAATGTGAAATGAAAGAGAAAGTGAAAAAGGGAAGAACGAACATCAACATAATAGTTTCCAGTTCGGAGATGCATCCTGAGAGCTGACAACGATTACAGAGAAGCAAATGCAATTGCTTTTTAATCTAACAGAATTTGTTGAGTCTCAATTTCTTTCTTCCAAATAAGGAGAAGAACTTCCTGGGAAGGCGCTGCAGTTCTGTCTACTGAAATGTTGTGGAATGATGGAAAATGATCTTCTGTGTGGACCAAGACTGTGGCCACCAGCCACACGTGGCTACTGAACACTCGAAATG
>NW_007726134.1:1027155-1030768 GCF_000696425.1 Galeopterus variegatus | reverse complement strand
AGGACAGTGTTAATGTGTTTGAGATGCGAAGCTTAAAGAAGTGGGACTAGGCAGCCTAATAAAACAAATGTGAAATGAAAGAGAAAGTGAAAAAGGGAAGAACGAACATCAACATAATAGTTTCCAGTTCGGAGATGCATCCTGAGAGCTGACAACGATTACAGAGAAGCAAATGCAATTGCTTTTTAATCTAACAGAATTTGTTGAGTCTCAATTTCTTTCTTCCAAATAAGGAGAAGAACTTCCTGGGAAGGCGCTGCAGTTCTGTCTACTGAAATGTTGTGGAATGATGGAAAATGATCTTCTGTGTGGACCAAGACTGTGGCCACCAGCCACACGTGGCTACTGAACACTCGAAATGCGGATAGTATGATTAGCTGAATTCTAAATTTTATTTAATTTTAATTTTAATAGCCACATGTGGACAGTTAGGTTTTAGTTTTTCAGATGGCTATCTGTCATGATCAGTGATAAGCTTTGTCCTAGGTCAGAGAGGATAGTTTTGAGAAAATGTGAGGGCTCTTCTAAGAAAGACAACTTCTTGTCCTAAATCTGTGATTGCATCAAGCCCCTCATTTTTCACTAATACAAATATTACCTAATTGTAAATATTTCATACTTTGTGATCCCTTTGTGTTCTTAGGATCAGTGGTGAACCAAACCCACACTTGCCTGGACTGGCTGCATGAGCCAAAGGAAGAGAAAGAGGAAGTTTTAGCAGAGAATTAAACAGCATGCTGTTTAAACTAAGTTAGATAGAATCTCTGAGTTTCCACCTTCTTTGGCCTTTGAATGACTGTTGAATTGCCCATATGCCACAAAGAGTAGAATTTGTTCAATATCATAAATACAATCCTTTTGCTATGGGAATTTGTTAGAAATTTCTTAAAATATGTTATTATGGTCGATTTTCATTGTGGTTTTATTTTTGTGGTTATCATTGACAGAATTCCTGTTTTTTGTTCCCTGGACAACGCAAGAAACACAGTGTTTCTATACAAATAAATATATTTACAAGTTGATATGCCTAGGTCAAGCAAAATGTTAGTAAAAGGCCAATATATGTAAAAGGACCACAGAGGAACAAGAGGGAAATATATCTGGACTAAAGCCTTGGTATAAGTATTGAATAGCATCTAGGGATGATCTCTAAGTATTGTTGGCAAAATGTTGTATCATGAGACTTAGAGAATGATTAAATTGCCATCCAGTGTGTAACCCAATCATATGCTGAACTAGGATGAGAGAATTATTTTAAGTGGATACCTAGATACTCGAAAGGTTTTCTATACCATCAGTATAGTTCACTCTACCTTTATAAGCTCAATCAACCAACCATTGCAAGCAATTAACCATTCATCCCTCCATATTCCCTGTCCTTTCCTTTGTTTTCTTTTTCAACAACAATGGGTATGAGAGATTGAAGGATTATAGCAGAGAAGCAGTGAGAAAAATCCTAGTTCCCATTTTGATAAGATGATTAATTAATCATTTTACCCCATTTTCTTCAGGCCCAACCTCTTATGCAATCTCAATTTCTTTAATAACAAATTTACAATTTACACCTGTAATTCTTGCTGTTAGTTTACGAAACAAAATGTTATTGAAAACAAGAAAAACTGTTTTGACTTTACCACCTTGTCTCTGGTGCAATTTCATCTCCTCTAATCCCTGTTTGAAACTTTCTTCATACTTTTTCATTTTCTGCTTCTTGCACTACGAAGGCAGGAACTATGTCTGCCTTATTCAGTGTAGTATCCCCGGAACCCAGACCATGACTAAAAAATAATAGTTGCTACATAGATATTTATTAAATATTGTTGTTTTAAAGTATAAATATCTTCCTGTATTCCTTTAACCTTCTTTTGGAATTGTTGTGTTGTATAGTAGTGTGATTGGCTCATGTAATCAACTTGAAAGAATATCCGGGATCCTGAAAAGGCATCTCCCACTACGTCTTTGCAAAAAGTTTTTACAAAATGTAACATTCAACATCTTTTATGAAATGATTCTGTCCTTTACTATTTAAAGGTCTGTTGTATTCTTTATTTTATCCAAATTTTTATAGAACTTTGTGGGCCCAAAGAAAGAAGGCAAGCTGAACTTGTTACATTAACCAACTAACAAATCAATTAACTAACTGGCCTAAAATTCGTCATACATGCAAGTAACTAGTCGAAGTGATTTGACATCGGTGTTCCCACCTTTGAACCAAAAGCCGTGTTACCATAGAAGCGTAAATTCCTGTGCCTCCTTTTTCAACACACCTGTTTGATTTAAAAACAAATATTAGATCCACATTCTATAGAGAACAGAAATTTTCTCCACTTTTAATGGCTTCCCAAATGTCTGGAGAATTTCATCATATTAGTAAATATCATGAAAGAGAATAGGAAGTTTTAAAAAAAAGTGAGAAAATGAAACTTTTACTGCTTCAAAAACAGTGGCAAGTCCCCTGAAGTGGTAAATGGACCATCTGTGTGCTCTGGCACCAGAAAACGTATAATTTCTTTGAAAGTACCAGGTACATATCTGTCCTTTTAAATGTCTATCTGAAATAATGTGTGTGCTCTGGCACCAGAAAACGTATAATTTCTTTGAAAGTACCAGGTACATATCTGTCCTTTTAAATGTCTATCTGAAATAATGTGTGTGCTCTGGCACCAGAAAACGTATAATTTCTTTGAAAGTACCAGGTACATATCTGTCCTTTTAAATGTCTATCTGAAATAATGTGTGTATTGTATATGAAAACGAAGCAGGGAGACAGGGTGGACATTTTAAGCACAGTGTGCCTATTTACTTCAAAGCTATTATTCTTCTTGTCAACAAGAACAAAATTTATTAACTCGGGTAAGTATAAAGAGTCAGGCATTTCTTGCAATAAGGAGGGTAAGTAGATCACACCTTGAAAATCTGTCGGCTCCCATTTGGAAAAGCACTTCCTTGAATCCTAAACATTTTATTTGAAATACTACAGACATTGCAGTGGGAAAGGGGAAGCTTAGTTCTAATGGAATCCACTAACTTTCCCAGTCGTCCTAAGATTTGTGTCTGTGGGAACACCCAAGTCCCACCAATAGTTTCTGTAAGTGTTCAGCCTTCAACTCAGAGTCAAGGGAAGGGATGTGCTATGTTCTTTCGCTTGTTTCAATCCCTTCCTTCTTTTAGTACAGGTTTACTATTTATGAGGTTTATAGAAACCCAGAACTCAGAGATGGAAAATATTTATATAATTACATTTAGTGTCCCACATTGTACTTTTTCCCTATGAATGAACGCCTCCTGTTCACCTCAAAACACACTCTCTCTCTGTCTCTCTGTCTCTCTGTCTCTCTGTCTCTCTCTCTCTCTCAGGGTAGGGAGCAGTTATCAGAGTTGACGGAAGAGAGTAGAGATTCACCCAGTAACATTTTTAGCAAAACTTGTTTCTGGAATCACTTTTCTTTCTACTTTGCTCTTCATTAAAAAAAAAAAAAAACATTTTAACATTTATGTGTACATATTTGTGGGGTACAGTGTGTTGTTTCCATGCATGCATATACTGTTCAATGATTCACTTAGATTAGAGAGCACAATTTTGTACCCATTAGTTTGCCACTTCTCCTCTGCC
>NW_007726134.1:1025602-1026951 GCF_000696425.1 Galeopterus variegatus | reverse complement strand
GAACCTCTTTATTTTAGATTCCACATATAAGTGAGACCATATGGTATTTGTCTTTCTATGCCTGACTTACTTCATTTAACATGATGGTTTCCAGTTCCATTCATGTTGTTGCAAATGATAGGCTACCATTTCTTTTTACTACTGAATAGTACTCCACTGTGTATATATACCACAGTTTTTTAATCCATTCATCCATTGATGGGTGTTTAGACTGATTCCATCTCTTGGCTATTGGAATAGTGTTGCAATGAACATGGGAGTGTAGGTGTCTTTTTGGTGTATTGATTTCATTTTCTTTGGGTGTATACCAAGTAGCGGGATAGGTGGGTGTGAAGGTAGATCTACTTTTAGTTCTCTGGGGAATCTCCATTCTGTTTTCCACAATGGCTGTACCAATTTACACTCCCACTGACAATGTTGGAGGGTTCCCCTGTCTCCACATCCTCACCAGCATTTGTCGTTTTCTGTCTTATTGATAATAGCCATTCTAACTGGGGTGAGACGATATCTCATTGTGGTTTTAATTTGAATTTCCCTGATGATTAGTGATTTTGAGCATTTCTTCGTGTGCTTGTTGGCCATTTGTATGTCCTATTTTGAGAAATGTCTATTCAGGTCATTTGCCTATTTTTTAATCGGGTTATTTTATTTTATTTTATTTTACATTATTTTTGCTGTTGAGTTGTTTGAGTTCCTTATATATTCTGGATATTAGCCCCTGTCTGATGTGTAGTTTGCAAACACTTTCTCCCACTCTAGGCTGTTTCTTTACTTCATTGACAGTTTCCCTTGCTCCTTAGGCAGCCTTCCTCAGGTAAATGCTTGCATTACATTTCTGCCAACCTGGTCTCCTTTCAGTTCTTGGAGTGGGTGATGTCCTTTCGTACCTTTAGACCTTCCTATTTACTATTCCTTCAGCCTGGAACATTTCACTAGGCTAATTTTTACTTATACTTCAAGTCTCAGATTAAATATCTCCTCCCCACAGGAGCTGTTTGTCCTCTGATTTGATTTATGTTGTGTGTATTTTGACTCTAAAAGAAATTTGGAAAAGTTGGAATTTTGAAGTTGGACCAAATAGAAATTATTGTCATTTATGACAAAACCCAAAAGTTAGCTGTTAATTTATTATTGATTTTTAAAAATCATCTCTGCTTCTGAATATGAGGGTACTTCAAAAAGTTTATGTGAAGATTTATGTTACCTTTTAATTCTGTTTTTCAGCAAATTTTTTGAAGTACCCTTTCATATATAAAACAGTATAGTTTTTTTCTTTTTCAATAATGTCTCTTCTTTATCTCTGGTGTTGAATTTCTTCTGTTCACATTGTGGTGAGTTTTTTCTCTTTC
>NW_007726134.1:1023348-1025186 GCF_000696425.1 Galeopterus variegatus | reverse complement strand
TCTTCTTTATCTCTGGTGTTGAATTTCTTCTGTTCACATTGTGGTGAGTTTTTTCTCTTTCGCTTCCCAAAGTTTCCATAATTTTAGCTCGGTTGCTTGATAAATTATCACTTAACTCTATTTTTTTTCTCCTAATGTTTTTGTTGCAAATATATGTAATAAAAAGTGCATGAAATTTACAGATACAGTTTAACAACTCATTATATAACAAACATCTGTGTAACCAGTAGCTACTTCTTGAAGTAACCATTATCCTGACTTTTAAAAAATGATTTCTTTGCTTTTCTTTACCATCTCTT
The DNA here is from genome assembly GCF_000696425.1 of Galeopterus variegatus. Lineage (NCBI taxonomy): Eukaryota > Metazoa > Chordata > Mammalia > Dermoptera > Cynocephalidae > Galeopterus > Galeopterus variegatus. Next base: position 1,024,887 of record NW_007726134.1, on the reverse strand, counting down.
TATGCATACTTAAATAATATAGTTTAGTCTTGCTTATCTTTGAAATTTACATACATGAGACAATACTGTATGTATTTTTTTGTGGCTTGCTTCTTTCTCAATCAATATTATGAGACTTACCAGTTTTTTCATGTAGTTATAGATCATTTCCAAAATTTATTTATCTATTCTACTCTTTATGGTATAAAATTTGGAGTGCTTCCAGATACATACTTTTGGGCATGTATTCTGGTCCACATACATGTGTTTTTCTTGGATATATATGCTTAATTTTGTCAAATCATTGCTTATTTATATCTTCACTTTTTACTAGACAATGACAAACTGTTTTACAAAGTGATTGTACCAATGAACACTGTCACCAGCAACATATGAAATTTCACATATATGTGTAAGATTGCTCTGCATTTTTTGCCAATGTTTGTTATTATTAGACTTTCACATTTTTGTCATTTTAATTTGTATATCCCAGATTATTAAAGAGGTTTCATGCCTTTTTATGTGTTTATTTATCATTTGGATGTCCTCTCTTGTCTAGCTGTTTGTGCATTTTCCCCTTTGGTTACATGCTTCTTTCTTATTGACTTGTATGGAATCTTCACATTATAATGTGTTGGGAGGGAGAAACGCTCTGTTCCATGCAGTCATTCAGAGACCCTGGCTCCTTCCGACTAGTAGTTCCTTCACCTCCTAGGACCTTGGAATCCTCCACCAGATTCTTTGTAATTGACCAGCAGTGAGGGAAGAGAGACATGATGCAGGAGGAGGAAGAGCATGTGGAAAGTTTTAAAGGAGTCAGGCCTGGAAGTACATACAATCAGTTACTTCTGCATATACAATCAGTTACTTCTGCATATACAATCAGTTACTTCTGCTAACAGTCCATGGCCAGACACCAGAGAGAGAGAGAGAGAGAGAGAGTCCCTGGGAAATACAAGTGAGGCTAGAAAATGTGCTGTTAGAGTGCCCACAATGGGGTATTGGGTTTGGTGAACCCAAAGCACTATTTCTGCCATATATTCCATGATCATGATGATATTCTCCTATATCATTTTCTCAAGGCTTTATAGTTTTTCATTTTACATTTAAATATTCAGCCAATTTGGAGTTGATTTTTGTGTATGATGTAAAGTAGTCATCCAATTTCATTTTTTCTTTTTCATTTAGGTGCCCAATTGTTCTAGCATCACCTTGAAAAATCTGTCCTTTCCCCTGATCTATACTGGTGCCTGTCATAGATTGAGTCAACATATAGGTGGGTCTATTTCTGGGCTCTCTATTCTGTTTTGTTACTCTGTAGTGTCAAAATTACACACATAACATTGTATGCATACACAGTTACTATTTTAAAGTGAGAAACTATGGCATAAATGTCTGACTATAACTACCTTACTCGAACAAAGCCTTGAACAAGGTTTTTAACTGTTGTCTGTCTTATATCTCTATAATGGAGAGAATAACAGACTAGTAAGTTGGTTGATGGGATGGCTTTAATTTATAAAAGGTACTATTTTATATTAACTAAAATTCACATTATCT
>NW_007726134.1:1017296-1022809 GCF_000696425.1 Galeopterus variegatus | reverse complement strand
GGGCTTTTAAGTTTTTTTTTTTTTTTTTTTTTTTTTTTTTTTAGAGATGACTGGTAAGGGGAACTTAACCCTTGACTTGGTGTTGTAAGCGCCACGCTCTCCCAAGTGAGCCACGGGCTGGCCCTAGAGTATTTACATTTCAATTGATTATTTACACTTTTTTATTTGAAACAGTAAATCAATTTTAACTGTAAATTTAGTATGTCTGATTTATAATAATCATTTCTTAACCTCTTTCTGCTATGCTAATGATTATGTTCTCTTACGAAAGTTATCTAACATGAGATGACTTCTCTTACAAGAACTTTTTGCTTTGTTTATTTTCCTACCTATTTTATGTCTTTCTCCCTTTGAATCCTGTTTAATTTCTGGAGGTATTAATTTCTCTTAAGAACTTGGAGAGCATTAGTTTTTATAGAACAATCTTCAGCCCTCTTTGCTGAAAGCCCCATTCCACTGTTTTTTCAGTTGGTTTCCTTTCCTTCTACTTAATGAAAAAAAATTGGGTCATTACGATTTCATATCTTTGAAGAGTCCCCTATGAATCCACAGAATCTATTTCTTGATGCTCACATATTTTTCTTTTTCAATGAAACTATAGCTTATTTCGTCTTTCTTTCCCTCCTACACTTGTGTTTTTTTATCACTTCCTCCCCCACACCAGAGGTTCCCCACCTGTCCCCTCATGAGCCATGAGTGGCTCGCAAAGCCGTTTCAGGTGGCCCATAAGCTGCCTGTCAGCTCACCGCTCCTGCCTCCACAAGCAAAGTGGGTCACCCGTGGGCCTTCTCAGCTTCCGAACAAGGGCCAGTACTCACCTGCTCCACAGTTTCTCCCTCCACCATGGAAATAAACCTCCTTTCAAGTTTATGACTCATACCATCATAAATGGGGCGTATCAGGCTAATTTGAATAATAAAAAAGAATACCCTAACAAGTCACACCATACCAGTAGGAAGTCCACATTTCCTTAAAAAGTTGTGAACTGAGTATGAATTTTACACAGCTTCAAACTCAAAATTACATTACCAAATGTAATGGTTTTACTTATCTATAACTAGACTCACCCTAGATTGAAAAACCCATGTTGGCTTGGTGGTAGAAAACTGAATCTTGCCAGCTCCAGAGAATTCACTAACTTCTAGTCTAACACTTAGTTCCTTAAGAGGGAGGGGTGGCAATTGATGAGCCAATTTAGGATTCTGCCGCATATCTAGTGTTTCTCTTCCGCCTGGGTTGGAGGCTGCGTATCACATAGGGCATCCACAGGGGGTAGTGTTGGGAGGTGGGCATGCGATCACCTTCAGAGCTCACTTGCCTCTTCCAAGGGTCATTCATCCCATCAGGCCTTGGACTGCAGCTAAGCTTGCATCACCACTGCTGCGACAGCAGCTTCTCCATGGTTCCCAGGTGTTGGCTTCTCTTACTCTGTTCTCCCTGGACTCTGTGCTGTCCATACCAAGCCTGAGCCTCTCGGTCTATTTCTGGTCTATCAGCCCCTCCAGCTTCTGGCCTGCAGGCATAGGGGTGGCGGTGGGGGTGGGAGAAGGTGGGGGCTGAAGGCTTTCCCTGCAGCACTTGGAGTGTTCGGATTTTCTGTGAGGCTCCTTTGAGGTCTGTCTTCCTAGAAACTTTCTTCAGTCCTTGCTTCTTTACTGTTTGAGGTACCATGTTGGCTTGCAGGTAGAAAACTGAATCTTGCCAGCTGCAGAAAATTCACTAACTTCTAGTCTAACACGTAGTCCCATCGTAGGGAGAGGGTGGTCATCAATTAGCCAAATTAGGATTCTGGAAGAATCCTATGTGGCTTGCAGCTTATGCTCGGGGATCCCTCAGACTTTCCCTCTGAGCTTTATGTTATCAGGCCGCTCCTGGGATCCAGCCTGGGGCGGGGCACCGCCTTTCTTTCCACTCTTTCTCAAGGTGGTGGAGCCCTCTTGTCCTTTTGGGTGAGGGAATGGCATTACATCACCCTGCATGCATCCCACTTCATGGTACAAATTATGTGTTCAGGGTTCCCCCGGATTTGGCCCTTGATACTGAAACCGACCACTTGAATTTAAACAAATCTTTTTCTATTTTAATTGCCAGATTCACCCAACTGAAAAGTCTTGTCTTTTAAGACTTTTGTCTCTACTCTGGGTTTACAGAAATTGATCTCAGAATTGAAAAGCCAAGAGTGTAATGTTTTATTCTCTCTCTAAAGTCCCTTCCCTAAGGGAAGGGCATATTGAAAAACTTTAACTTCCACTTGAATTGGGGAGGGCGGGAGATGAAGAATAGAACCTCTTGCATAGTGTAACATTAAAATATTACCCTAGTAAATTTGTCTTGCTTTATAGAAAGTGTGTCATAATCACCCCCAAAATGTCTCTTTTTCTCTCTCTCTTTTCTTTTTCTTTTTTTTTTTTTTTAATTGATCATTCACTCTGGTAGTGCAATCATGTTCGGAAAGCCTGTGACTGGTAAGTGCATGAAAAGACTAAATAATTGTAATAAATCCTAAAAAATAGAATCATGACATTCTAAAATATTTAGAAATATGTCATTTCATTTGTAATTTCAATTGTGATACAGCTATTTTAATGGGGGAGATGTGATAGAGTAGATTGGAATTAGATAATCCTGGGTCTGGCACATATTAGCTGTATAACCTTGGATGACTTACTCAAAAACCCTCTGAGCCTTTATTTCCTCATCTGTAAAACTGGGAGTAACATCTTTTCAATGCTGTTCTATGGGACATTATTTTTAAGAAACCCATAATGCAAAAAAAGGAGTTTTTGTGGTTAAGTAAATTGGGAAACACTAAAAAAAAAAAAGAAAAAACCACTAGTAAATGTCTTTACTACAGTACTTCCCAGGTTCTGTGTTCAGCTAATTTAACTTTTGATTAGTAGAAAGGGAATATTAAATAGGTGTTCTTAGATACAAGCAACAGAAACTCATCTGACTGATGAAAAGGAAAAGTAGAAAAGAAATGCTTTGGAAGGATGTTGGGTGGTTCGTAGAAATGTCAGGAAGGCTGGAGAGCCAGATTTGGAGAAAGGGCAGGAATAAAGAAGGTTGGGAAGGACCAGAACCACATTCATGGGCTAAGCCTGTCTGGGGAGCACACACCACTCACCACTGAGCCCTGGGTGCACCTGCTCCATGGGCTAGGCTGTGGGTACTGACATGGGCACTGCTGTTACCCCTGGGAACTCGATGGTACCACTTCTGGGGTCACCTTTGCTCCCAGCATGGACTCTGTGCAAGCCCTGGCTTTTTGTCTCATTAGCTTCCAATTTGCAATAAAGATCTATGGTAGGCTGGATAAAGTCCCCCAAAACATCAATGCCCTAATACCCAGAATCTGTGAATGAACATGTTATCTTTCCTGGTAAAAGAGATTTTGCAGATGTGATTAAGTTAAGGATTTAGATATGGGGATTTTCTGGTTTGAGTGGGCCCAGTATAATCACAAAGGTCTTTATAAAAGGGAGGTATGAGGATTAGCAAGAGATGTGACAACAGAAGAATTTGAAGCCATTTCAGGTAAGAGCCATGAGCCAAGGATTGCAGGCAGCCTCTTACAGCTGAAAAGGCAAGAAAATAGATTCACTCCTCAGAGTCTCCAGAAGCAACCAGCACTGTTTATGTCTTGACTTTGGTCCAATGAGACCCATTTTGGACTTCTGACCTTGTTTTAAGATGGCAAGTCTGTAGTACTTTGTTACAGCAGCCGTGGAAAACTACTATAGGATCCTTAAGTCTGATTGGCACAGCCTAGGCTATGTATCTGATCCCCAAATAGAAAGACTGAAAAAAATGTGTGAGTTTTCAGTTTCTCTAGTGGAAAATGGCCTCTGCTGTCACTAAGACTCAGAAAAACATAAGAAATGGGTTCTGATGTTGGTCATTTATCCTATCTACCCAAAGACACATGATGTTCCCATGAGAGTATTACGCAGTGTTTCCCAAATGTATTAGATAGCAGAGCCTCTATTTTCTATTTTTTCTCGGAGCATCCCCAGAACCTCTCTTGGGAAGGGTTGCGTTGGAAAGAATGATGATAAAGAACATAGCACAGTGCCTGGTACATTGTGCACTTTCAAAAAATGGTGATGTCTTTGCAGTTGCTGTTGGCAGCTACACTAAGCTAACAACCAACAAGTTTGATGACTGCAGAAAATTACTGTTCTATTAGTCTTCTTGTGAAAGAAAAAAAAAATACTCTGGTGCAAACCATGGGAAGATGGAGCTCCAGGAGTTCATAAGGAAGTGAAAAGGAAATGGGCATGGGGAGAGCTGCAGAGTAGCTTGGCAGTGAGATCCAGTCCTCTGAGATTCTGGAATGGAAGAATTTACAGGACTTGGCAATTGATTTTATCATAGGGAATGGATGTGAAAAGAGCCAGGACAGCTGCAAGGTTTGAAGCCTAAGAACCACTCAAAAAATGGTGGTGCTAAAATGGAGACTTTATGAAGGGATACATGCACTTCCATGTGCATTGCAGCTCTATTTACAGTAGCCAGGAGTTGGAACCAGCCTAAATGCCCATCATTGAATGAGTGGATGAGGAAAATGTAGTATATTTATACAATGGAATACTATTCTGCTGTAAAAAAGAATGAAATTCTGCCATTTGCAGCAACATGGATGAACTTAGAGAAAATTATGTTAAGTGAAGTAAGCCAGGCACAGAAAGAGAAATACCACATCCTCATTTATATGTGGAAGCTAATAAAAATAAATAAACAAATAAATAGAAGAAAAAAACAGACACAACAATAATTCTGTGAACTTGTTAAGAGAGGTGAACAAAACTGAGATTGCCAGGGGGTGGGAAAGGGGGACAGAGAAGGGGGAAAGGGAGGAATTGGTTGGTAAATGGCCATGAAAATCAATTACATTGTATAATGATAAATAAAAATTTAAAAAAATAGTAAAATGGAGACTTTAATAAAGGAGATGTTTGGGGTAAATTTGGTTTATTTTTAGATTTCCTTTAGTTGATTTGAGATTGGTCTAGAATCAATTTGGCTTCAGATGTAGCTTCGAATGTCACCAGGATACTGTCTTGCTTAAGCTCTAGGAGTGTATGAACCAGGCGAGGCCCAAGAGAGGAAAAGTCATTGCATGGGAATCTTAGTATTAGAATCTTAGAGTTTTGAGATCAGATGATTAACATATTCCACCTATAAATAAGGACATGAGGCCCAGAAATTTTAAGTGAAAAGGAAAAATAATCAGTGAAACAGACTGAAAATGAGTAATCGGAGATGTGACAAAAGTCAGAGAGGTCCAATATTACAGAAGCAAAGGAAAAGGAATGCAGGTACATCAAAGAGGAACTTGAAAAAAGCTAAGTTCTTGGTGTACTTGACATTTTTTACATATTTAGTCCATTTAATTCTCACAACATCCTTTCAATGTAAGATATTGCCACCGTTTGACAGTTGGTGAAACTGAGGCTAAGAGACATCAAGTACCCTACCCAAGATTGTGTGAGTTGTTGAACTGGGATTCG
>NW_007726134.1:1010085-1016918 GCF_000696425.1 Galeopterus variegatus | reverse complement strand
TGACATTTTTTACATATTTAGTCCATTTAATTCTCACAACATCCTTTCAATGTAAGATATTACCACCATTTGACAGTTGGTGAAACTGAGGCTAAGAGACATCAAGTACCCTACCCAAGATTGTGTGAGTTGTTGAACTGGGATTCATTGACATTTTTTACATATTTAGTCCATTTAATTCTCACAACATCCTTTCAATGTAAGATATTGCCACCGTTTGACAGTTGGTGAAACTGAGGCTAAGAGACATCAAGTACCCTACCCAAGATTGTGTGAGTTGTTGAACTGGGATTCGATCTCATTTGCTAGACTGCAAAGCCCTGCTCAATGGTAGAAAATTTGTAGGGTGGAGGAGTGTGTGGGAGAGACATCTGGAGGGGCAAGGATGAGTTTAGGAGATGTATCTGGAACTCCCTAAAATTAACCCCTATAGTGAGATCATTACATGGTTTATATGCCCAGCCCAGCCCAAAATATTTTACCACTGGTTGAAAATTCTCAAGGAGAAAACTCTAAATACAGATAAACAAATTCTAGGTACGTAGTAGACTCACAGAGAGCTGCCTAGTCCTGTTCAAGAGAAAGGTTGTGCTGGTGGTATATCCTCTTGGTCTAATTCCATGAAAACTTCATTTTCTAACCCAGGCCTTTCCTAATTAGTCTGATTTTTCTTCTTAGATCTTTAGGCCATACCTAGAACATTCTATCTTCAACCCCCTGAATGTTGAGGGTCATGTCCCATCTGCCTGAAGTCCGCAGGTCTACCCAGATTCCCCTACTTAGAAAAGTCCTCTTGAGCTAACTTATCTCTTGATTCTTATGACAGTTTTTCCCAACTACTCTTTGGTTCATTTCTGTACTCAGGTATCTGCAGTTACCTATTTTACATTTACATGTGTAAGAATACATTCACTTTCAACATATACTGTACTATGAAAAAGCATGTATACAATCTGGATACAAATAAGACCAAGGTTATTTTTTACAGAGCAATCAATGATAGAAAGAGACAGCACATTTGGGGAGGTGGTAAGTTTGGAATTGAAATTTCAGAGTGACAGTGAAGTGGATAGCATGCAAGCACCAAAACCAGGTACAAACTATTGGGTTGAAAAGCTTGGCCAAGGGAAAAGAACAGGGCAGTAGTTGTCAGAGTTGTTAAGAACTCTTCTTCCTGTTGTTTACTTTAAAGTAGAGGCTGCTGTGTATGACAAATTGAGAGCATAGTAGAGCTGGAGATCTTGAGTCAAGAAATTACAGACTGGAATTTTAGGCTGTGCTCCTTAAGTCCTTAAAAGTTGGGTGTTTGGGAACATGCTTCTTAATCATCAAAGTTCTTGCTACTCAAAGTGTGATCTGTGGATCAACTGGGGTTGTGCAGAATCGTAGTCCTTACCCCAGGTCTGTGCATTTTGAAAAGATCCTTGGATCATTCATATGTACATTATTATTTGAGAAGCACTGCTCTAAGCAGAGTTCTCTTATCATTAAAATAGGAATAATAATGATACCTAACAGATAGAGCAGTTGTGAGGACAAAAGAGCGTGATGCATGTCAGGCACATAGTAAGTGCTCAATAAATGTCTGGTTATTGTTATCATTATGCTTGAGGTTGAAAATGTCGAAGAAGAAAAGAATAAGTTTAGAAAATGGTTCCTGAGGAGAGTAGGCATAATTTGGGGGTGTAGCTGGAGGAGTTAGCTCTAGGGAGAAGCAGGACTGGCTTTTCCACAGGGCATTGGGGTTGGACAGATGTTTCTCCCAAACCACTCTCTCTTCCTGGAGAGGGGAAATCTCTGAGCCCCAGTTCCAGTTCCTCAGGATCTTCAGTTTGTCCAATTCTCTCCAGTGTATTAAAATTCCAAAAATTATGAAGACTCTCCGAACACCACTGTAGAAAGTAAATAGATTCACTAAAGACATTTAAGAGAATTTAATAGTTGCACTTTATTATTAAATATGGGTATTAGAGGCACTGGTTTTTGACTTGGTACTCAAATATTCATTTGGATTTTGCTTAAATTGGCGGCAACTCTTAAATGCACAGTTTTGTGAAGGAATAGATGGTAAAGATAATGTTATTTCTGTTGTTTCTATGACAACGGACATGCTTCATGGAATATATCCATCATGCACAGTCTTGAACCATCTGGTTTCTAAGTCCTTGGTGAAAACCCTCTAGGAATGAAGTGTAGGTAAACTTTAATCAGTTTTATAATTACTGTAGTCCTTACAGAAATTATTTCACTTGATTTTGCAGCTGCTTCGACATAAGGCCCAGAGGTCTTATTAGGATTTTTATTGCCACTTTTAAGGAGCAGTTTAAGAATCATTATTATACTTTAGCTGCAGATGCCACTGTTTCTGTTTTAGGTTCTGAGACGAGGTCGTAGTGACATCACACAAAGACGGAGAAAGGTCAAAGTTATTTTTTCCAATGGGCTCTGTCAAGTATAAAAATTAACCATACTTTGAGCTGGGTTTTATGTATAGGTAATGTATGTTTATGTTAGAGTTTCTGTCAAAACAGGGATTAAAGATAAATGTAGCTAATTAAAAGAACATTTGCTTAGAGCTCCTGGTAATAGATACCTCTTTGTGAGGTCTTGAGGTATGGCTTTCTTAAAGAACTGATGCAATTTGTGTGACTGAAGAGGAGAAGAGACTTGATTTGCTGACAATAAAACACAAGTCTAAGAACGATCCAGTGGAGCTCTAAGGAAATAATCCAAGTTATGGGTTAGGTAAAGTTTTCTTGCGTGGTGAGTTAGATAAAATGCTCGTCTCTACTACTTCTGACCTTTCTTACCACCAGATAATGTTTCCCAGCAAAGTTTTCTAAGCTAATCTGCTTTTTCAGAAAGAGAAGCCCCTTAACTGGCACTGGATGAGTCAACATATTTCAAACTAGCTAATTAAAAAATAAGACAAAAACTTTCAGAATCCAATTAGGCAGTTGTTGCTTTGTTTTCTTTCTTGATTCTACTAGTCACTAGGACCTTTGTGGCTAATGTCTATATTTCTGGCATCTGTGCTTTCTTGTTTTTCATGAGTGAGGGGGGAAAATGCAGCAACTGAAAGGTAGTTTTGCCTGCCTCCCATCAACTATCAAAGCCAATTGGATTTGCAGTCCAAAAGCTGGATTCCCAGGAAATAGAAGATCATCTTATAAAAGTGATAACAGATCCCCATACCATCCAACCACCACCACCAAAAAAAGTGATAACCTCATTTATCTCAACAAAGCCATCACATCTTACAAGCTACACATTACCTGGTGCTATGCAAAAGAACAGTTTCATCTACCAATGGAGAGATTTTAATGATTAGAGTATGCAGTGATTTTTTCCAAATAAACCACAATAGTTGCAAAATATTTTGATATTTGAAACTGTTTTACATTTGAGGGGGTTAGGGACTATCAAAATGATCTATCAAGAGTCATTCAGGTACTTATTTCTAACCTCTAATTTACTTTGACATAATTTAGGAAGTGCTACTTCTTGGATTTAAATATTTATTAGCTTCAAACCCCTTGCCAGGAAAACACCTTCCCCCACACACATATGCCACAAAGAGTCATATATAATAAAGAGCTGTACAAAGCTAGTGACTGTATAAGGAACTGTACTCATTTTAATAAAACACCCTTTGAAGATTAAGGTTTGCCAAGCTTCTGGATATGAAATGTGAGTTTTTGCCACTAGATTACTAAGAGAGGTTTATATTAGGGAACTTAATTGTGAGTATAGTAATTCTACCACCAGAGGGCTCCATGTTTTTTCTTACATGCAAAGAGAGGGAAAGAAGAGATAAGTCTTAATATTCAAGAAAAATTTATTTCTCATTCTGTATGTCCAAGCATACACCACAGCTTAAGGCAAAAACATGGGTTCCTATTCGTCTACCCCAAGTTTAAAAAAATATGTAGGGAAAATTTTTATTGGAAAGAAGAGATAAGTCTTAATATTCAAGAAAAATTTATTTCTCATTCTGTATGTCCAAGCCATACACCACAGCTTAAGGCAAAAACATGGGTTCCTATTCGTCTACCCCAAGTTTAAAAAAATATGTAGGGAAAATTTTTATCTTAGGTCTCTAGGGCAGTTTTATTACCTGTATGGAGATAAAAATTCAAAACATCTTGTAGGCTCCTATCACGTAGTGCGTATAAGTTGAGATTCTTTTTTCCTTGACAAATCTTGAGGACTCCCAGGAGTCAGGAAAAGGCAGGAGAATGAAGATAGTGCTTTTGGTTAAGTTGGTTGCCCTATTAGAAATTTCAGTAAGCTATAAAGAAAAAATAGCTGAATGGAGAATGTAGTGGCAGCTGATCTCATGGAAAATTGTGGAGAACCCAAGTACTTATTGAGAGAGTGCTCTGCTCAGCAACAGGCTGAGAAGGCACACCGTGGAGGGAAACTACGGTCTACACTTATGAAGAGCTTATGATGGGAGCTGGGAAATTGAATTTCTACACATGCAGGAAGAATGAACAACCCTGAATAAGAGAGTAGATATTGCAGAACATAAAGTACTGTAATAAAATGTATATGTGAATATAAGTGACTAGAATTTATTGATTCTAAAATATCTATCTACATGTTTCTATTCACTTATCACCAATCTATTCTCACTGTTTTTTTCCAAAAATGATTGAAAGCAGTTACTCCATTGAATATTTTTTTTCCCATTTGGCCTATGTGATACCCCAGAAACTTCATGGTGAAAAGTTCGTTGGCTGGGAATTCTTAATTCTGGTTCCTACTTTCACTAAACTTCTCTGTGATCTTGAGCAAATTACTTTATTTCCCTTGGCTTCAGCTTCTTGTGCATACATACAAAGGAAAACAAGTGAAAAATTTCCACCATCTTTTTATATTCAGACCTCAATTCTTCTGAATTACTTTTTAAAAGAGTTTTACTGAGACATAAATTACGTACCATAAAATTCACCCAGTATAAATAAATAACTTAATGATTTTTAGAAAAGATATGGAGTTCTGTGACTATCACTACAATCCAGTTTTAGAACATTTTCATCACCCCAGAAAGTTCCCTCATGCCTGTTTACATTCAGTCTTTTCTCCCGCCCTGAGCCTGAGGCAACCAGTGATGTACTTTCTGTTCTGTGAATTTGTCTTTTCTGGAAATTGCATATTAACACAATCATACAATGTGTAGTTTTGTTGCGTCTGAGTTCTTTCACTTAGCATAATATTTTTAAGGTTCATCGATAATGTGGCACATATCAGTAGTTTGTTCCTTTTTTATTGCTGAGTAGTATTCCGTTGTATAAATATGTCACATTTTGTTTTAAAACATTTAAATTGTTTCTAGTTTTGAGCTATTGTGAATAATGCTACTATAAACATTCATATACAAGGTTTTGTGTAAATACATGTTTTTATTTCTCTTCAGTAGAAACCTAGGAATGGAATAGCTTGGCCTTATGGGAATTATATATATAATCTTTAAGAAATTTCCAACATTTACCAATGTGCCTGTACCATTTCATATTCTCATCATCAATGTATGAGAGTTCGGGCCGGCCTGGTGGCGCACTGGAGAGTGCGCCGCTTGGGAGCATGGTGGCGCTCCCGCCGAGGGTTCGGATCCCATGTGGAGACCGGTTCCCGCTCACTGGCTGAGCGTGGTGCGGGCGCAACACCGAGGGTTGCGATCCCGTTGCCGGTCCCTGGTACCGGCGCGACACCGAGGGTTGCAATCCTGTTACCAGTCAGTAAAAAAGACAAAAAGGAAAAAAAAATGTATGAGAGTTCCAGTTTCTCCACATCTTCACCAACATTTAGTATTATTAGTCTTTTTAAAATAGGTGGCTTTATAGTGGTATCTCATTGTGATTTTTACTTTACATTTCTGAATGACTAATGACGCTGAGCAATTTTGTGCATTTAATAGCTATTTATATGCCTTCTTTGGTGAAACATCTATTCAAATATTTTGTCTATTTATAATTGTGTTGTTTTCCCAGCGCCATTTATTGAAAAGGCAGTCTTTCCCCCAATGTATGTTCTTGTTGCTTTTGTCAAAGATCAGTTGACTGTAAATATTTGGGTTGATTTCTGGATTCTCTATTCTGTTCCATTGGTCTGAGTGTCTGTTTTTATGCTAGTACTGTGCTGTTTTGATTACTGCAGCTTTGCAGTGTAGTTTGAAGTCAGGGACTGTTATGCCTGGGAAAACCCCATTTAGACTGGCTATTATTAGAAAGAGAGAGATTAACAAGTGCTGGCTGGATGTGGGGAAAGGGGAACCCTCCTACACTTTTGGTGGAACTGTAAATTGGTGCAGCCATTATGGAAAACAGCATGGAGATTTCTCTCAAACAACTACAGGTAGAACTGCCATATGGTCCAGCAGTCCTACTGCTAGTATACACCCAAAGGAATGGAAATCATCATGTTGAAGAGAGACCTGTACCCCCATGTTAATTGCAGCACTATTTACAGTAACCAAGAGGTACAAACAACCTCAATGTCCATCAACAGATGACTGGGCAAGGAAGATGTGGTGTATATACTCTGGTATAAAAAAGAATGAAATTCTGCCATTTGCAGCAACGTGGATGAACTTAGAGAAAATTATGTTAAGAGAATAAGCTAGGTACAGAAAGAGAAATACTGCATGTCCTCACTCATAAGTGGGAGCTAAAAGAAAGAAAGTAAAGTAAGCAAGAGAGAGAGAGAGAGAGAAGAAAGAAAAGAAAAGAAACAATCACAATAATGCATTGAACTTTCAAAAAAAAGAGAATAGAACTGTGGTTATTAGAGGTGGGAAAGGGGGAGGGGGAGGAGGGTTAGCGAGAGGT
>NW_007726134.1:985515-1009430 GCF_000696425.1 Galeopterus variegatus | reverse complement strand
TCACTCATAAGTGGGAGCTAAAAGAAAGAAAGTAAAGTAAGCAAGAGAGAGAGAGAGAGAGAAGAAAGAAAAGAAAAGAAACAATCACAATAATGCATTGAACTTTCAAAAAAAAGAGAATAGAACTGTGGTTATTAGAGGTGGGAAAGGGGGAGGGGGAGGAGGGTTAGCGAGAGGTTGTTTAATGGTCACAAAGATTGATTACATTTTGTAAATGTGGGTATACTAATTATCCTGGTTTGATCATCACATATTGTACATGCATATTGATATTCAATTCTGTACCCCACAAATATATATAATCAATTATGTTTCAATTAAAATATTGTCAAAAAATTTTAGGAAATTTGAGCTTGTCAATTTCTGTAAAAATGACAACTGGGAATTTTAAAAAATTGTAGTGAATTTTTAGATTAATTTATGGAGTATTATGATTTTAACAGTATTATATATTGTTATCCTTAAACATTGAATGTCTTTCTATTTATTTGGTGTTTTTAATTTCTTTCAGCAATGTTTTTCTTTTAATTTTTAGTATAAAGACTTGCATTTCTTTTGTAAAATTTATTTCTGAATGTTTTTATGCTATTAAGAATGGAATTAGTTTTTTTTAATTTCAGTTTTGTATGTTGACCTTGATAAATTTGTTTATGGGTACCCGTGTAACTTGTTAAATCTCTTACAAAGTTTTATATATAACTTTGTCATCTGCAATTAAAGATGGCGCTACTTTTTCTATTCCAAATAATAATAATAATAAAAGTCATTCTACTTTTTGACCTCCGTTATTTCTGATTACAAGTCACCTATTAATCATATTATTATTTCTCTGTGTATGATTAATGATCTTTATCCTGATGCTTTCAAGATTTTCTTTTTCTTTTTTGGTGGTTTGAGTATGAGATATCTAGATGTGGGTCTCTTTGAGTTTACCTGTGTTGTGTTCATTGAGTTTCTTTTTTTTCCCCATCAAATTTAATAGGTTTTTGGCTATTATTTCCTTGAATATTTTTTTCTGTCCCTTTCTATCATTCATCCGAAACTCCCATTACACATATATTGGTATGTTTGATGCTGTCCCACAGGTCTCTGAGGCTCTGTTTATTTTTTTCTCAATCTTTTTTTCTCTCTGGTCTTCAGGATAGATCAGTAAAAATTCCTTCTTCTGCCATCTCATATCTGCTGTTGAGCCCATCTAATGAATTTTTTATTGATTATTGTTCTTTTCAGCCATAGACTTTCTATTTGGTTCTTTTTATGGTTTCTATTTCTCTACTGTGATTTCCTGTTTGTTGAGTCATTGCCATCATATTTTCTTTTCATTCTTTACACATGTTTTTTCTTTAATTCTTTGAACATATTTTTAATAGCTGCTTTGAAGTCTTTGTTAAACCCAACATCTGGGCCCAATCAGTCAGTTTTTATTGACTGCTTTTTTTTTTCATTTGTATGGGTTACACTTTCTTGGTGCTTTACATGTCCATTAATTTCTTGTTAAAAATTGGACATTTTGGGGCCAGCCCGGTGGCGCACTGGATAAGTGCTCCCGCCCGAGGGTTCGGATCCCACATACAGACCGGTTCCCGCTCACTGGCTGGGCGAGGCGCGGGAGCAACGCCGAGGGTTGCAATCCCGTTGCCGGTCCCCGGTCTGGTACGGGGGCAACACTGAGGGTTGCGATCCGTTGCCAGACATGGAAAAAGACAAAAGACAANGAAAAAAAAAAAAAAAAAAAAAAAAAAAAAAAAAAAAAATTGGACATTTTATATAATGTATTGTAGCAACTATGGATTCTGACTTTCTTTTCCTAAGGTTTGTTGTTACTATTTTTTAGTGAATTGTCTGGGCTTAACCTGCAGTACCTTTCTCCCCCTTCACAATGTACAGCTACAGATGTTTTTGCTAAGTTTCAAAATTTTTTCATTTATATTTTTTAGCCTGGATTTCAAGGAGTTGCTTCTGTGTCTGCATAACTTACTGGTCAGCCAATCATTGGACCAAGGCTGTGCTTCAACACCTTAGTTCATAAGATTACAACTTAATTAACCTGCCAATTAATTTGTGTTTATGTTGAGAAGCACATACAAAGTCCAGGTAATTTTCATTCCTGCCTCAGCTTTTACTTTCTGCTGAGCCCTCTTAAGTCTCCCCTAGGCATGCCCATAGTTTGCCAGCCTACCAGAGGTGAGTACAATCTTGTCTAGCCTTTCTATAGTTCTCTAATATCCAGGTTTTCCTCTATAAATTTATGTCTGGGATTAAACCTTAGGCTAAGTAGAGTTGCCTACAGTTCTACCCTTACTGACATCACTGCTGGGCATTATTTTTCACTCTCCATTATGAAACAGCCTGTGTTGGCAGGAAGCTGATGGTTTTCTCAGTCATTTCCACCCAGGTAAGAGAGAGAAGGCACATTCAAGAAGTCTGCAGACTTCCAATGTTCTTACTTAAAATTCTAGTAGCTTGTCATGAATTAGTACTTCTCAATATATTGTTTATTTTTGGTCAATGTCCAGAGCCTTGAAATGAATATTTTTGACAGATTTGTCAGTTTAAATTTGTTTTCTGGGCAAAGAACTTCCCAAACTCTTCACTCTGCTGTAACTGCAAGTCCTGTCCTGAATCAGTTTTTAATTCACGGTTATTAATATCTGTGTTTTTTTCTACACAGTGTCATGCTCTGTACCATTGGGAACGTTAATTCTATTTATTAAAAGAATGTTCTGGTATAATCTCTGGGATTTTATTCTAGTTACTGATGCTTTCTCCTTAAGTTTTGATGCTGGGAATACTTTTTGAGGTTTCCTCTTTTTTCTTTTTTTTCCTTTTTGGCAGCTGGTTGGTACAGGGATCTGAACCCAAGACCTTGGTGTTATAAGGCTGCACTCTAACCAACTAAGCAAACCGGCCCTACAGATGCTGGAAATTTTTTGATCTGACCATAGGGTGTCAACAAAAGATGATCAGACAATAACTAATGCTCATGTGATTCAAAAAGTTCATGGGAAGATTTATATTATCTTTAATTCTATTTTTCCATTAACTTTTTGAAGTACACTCATATTTCTTCTTTAAATACTTTTTAAATAGTTTGTTAACTAAACTGTTGGGGAGTTGTCATTGTTTAGTCATTCCGCCAGGATTAACAATGAAGCTTGTTCATGTGCCTGCAATGACAATTTCATCACAGCCATCAACCTGATAACACTAATTGTGAGAGTCACCCTAATTATGGAAATATTAAAATGTGAAAAAAAGTACCTCTTAGAATTGATAAAATATGTTAATACTCTAATCCAGTTTACTCTAGAGAAGAATCTGGGATTAGATCATCTTTATTGAATCTGATCCAACAGGCTCAGAGCCTGAAAAAACCAAGAGTTCTCTATCTATAAAGGGATTGGATACGTGGAATCATCTTTCAGAATGAACTCAGGAAATAAAGTCAGAGAGAGAATCTGGTTTGTCTCTTTTCTGTATTCATTTTTATTGAGACCATGATTTTTTTTAAAAGATGATTAAAAAATGTTTCACCAAGATTTGAGTCTAGGAAAAGGGTAAAGACAGAACAACTTGAACTGAATCAAAATCCTGCCTGTGGAGAACTTTTAGATTGGAAGTTGGCTTTAAACTGTGGAATTAATCTATTTTTACCTTCTAATATTAATAGTTTTTAAAATTATATGATAACCAAAGAACTTGAGTTGGGTTCGTCTTTATATTTCCTTCTGTTTGCACTTAGTAGGCAAAAATCCTTATAAAAACTAGGTGGTAGCAGAGGAAACAAAAGTAAGAGAAATGAGGGGTTTTATCCTCATCAGTTATTTCTGCAAATAGGGAGCCACTACTTTGTGCCTTTTCCAAGCAGCCTGTCTTATACATCTGTTGTAACCTGAAAACACATGGGTTTAGGAAGGGCTTGGTAGCTGATGAGGGAAATGAGGAGGGCACAGTGCTCAGGAGTTCTGACTTCTGTCTACACTGATGACCGTCATCAGACAATAAATTTATAGAGCCAGAAGGAATTATACAGATCACTTAGAGTTAGTGACACAAAAACAAAGTCCTACAGAAGCCAGAGAGGTAATGCAAATGAATGAAGTAGGCTAATTTTATGATTTTGCCCATTTTTCTTGAAACACATGGTCCTCTTACTATATACATTTTTTTTGTTGTTGTTCCACTGTTGATAGAGACATGAGTAGGGAGAAATATTTCTCTAAGAAAAACAGTGGCACAAGTGAAAAAAAATAATATGGCAGAGGTAGGCAAACTCTGCCATATTAATATGGCAAACTCAGTCCAAGGCCAGGTTCAGTCCACTCTCTATTTTTGCAAATAAAGTTTTATTGGAACATAACAACACATTTATTTATGTATTGTCTGGCTACTTTTATCCTACAATGATGGAGTACTTGTGAAAGAGATAGTATATATATTATATATATATATAGCCCTTTACGGAAAAAAATTGCCAACCCTATGATAAATGGCAACTCACCAAGCCTCAGTGATGGGGAGACAGCAAGTAGTGGGACTGTAGCAAACTGGAAAGTGTGAGCTCCATTCTACAGGACTGCTGCTAATCAGCACAAGTAGATTGTTGTCTTGTTTGAACTGGCTCATTATTGCCTGATCTCAATTTATATGAGAAGCTAAAATTTTGAATTTTATGTGAAATCTTCCACTTTTTAAATATTGGTTCATATTTTATTTAAACACTGTGAGCCAAACCTTTAGAATCCCCCATATGTGTTCAAGCTAGATTTGACCCTTACACTGCCATTTTATGATTTATTCTTAATTTGGGTTTTTTTCATTTTTTATTTCTATATTCTCTATTTAGTTTTTTTTGTCATTTTTTACAAATCTACTGTTATTTTTATAGATTCCTTAATCACTGCATATGTTTTCAAGCTTTTTTAAAAAAATTAACTAATTAATTAATTAATTATTATTATTGTTATATTTTTACATTCAAAGATGTTGCGGAGCTGTGGGAGGGCAGGTGGAAGAGGGGTAGGGAGACCGAGGTGGAGATGGGGAGGTAAGGCTGGCCCACAGCCAGCTACGTTGGCCTGCTTGGAGAGGGCAGGGGCAGGGAGGTGTGGATGAGGCCTTCAGGCTTCCCCCACTCTGGCTCAGGAACCTGGGGGATTCCTGGTGGTGGCTCGGTTGTTGCTGGACTGGATGCAGATGTTGGGGGGACGTGGCTGAGGCCCTCACCTCCCCACTCTCCCCCAGCTCAGGGGTCAAGCTTATCTTTTAAGTATGGTGGTTTTACACTCTGATATATCATCTGCTAATTCTATTATCATAAGTTTTTGTGGGTCTGTTTTCTGTTGCTTGTTATTTCTGCTGCTTATCACCCATGAAGCCTTCCTTTCCTAAATGACTGTTTTTCTTTGACTATAATATCTTCGTTTTACTTGAAAAACTTATTTATAGGAATAACCTGAGGCCCAGGATGAAGGAATTTTATTTGCTTCTTTCTTGAACATGAAGGGACTAAGGTCCAAAGCCACCTTCATCCAAGATCAAGATTTTAGATTTCTTGAACCATAGAAAGTGAATTGCAAGAACGTGAGGGATTTGGTTTATTTTAAAGCTCTTGTTTAGTGTGAAGCGATTCTCCTATTACGTACCTCACATTAGTGGGTCCAGGCTTCTAAATTTCTATCCCCCATGCCAAGCAAGGCCAACAAAATAAAAATTCAAATCTGTTGGAATTGGCAAATGTCCTCATGGCAAAGACAACCTCTTTCTTAACTACACTCGCTCCATGTTTTCCTTCAGTTTTGTCTTAGCAATTCTTTACTTTCTTTTTAGGTCTTTGATGTTTATATGACTATATTTGTGTATATTTTATTTATAGTTATATATTTATTTCATATATTTGTGCACATATAAGTACAAATATTTAAATTATATTTATTTTGTTTAGCATTTCTAGTTTTTAGTGGGAATATTATTTAAGTAACAACTCATTATTATCAGGACCTGGAACCTGATCAATTTCAACTCTCTTATTTTGTAGATAAGAAAACTTTAGACTCAGAATCTGAAGTGAATTATTCAAAGCCATACAAATAGCACTTTGCAAAACTTGGATTAGCAATTAGTTCTCTTGACTCCCAAACCAGAACTTTTTTCATCATCCACAGTTTCATTTAGGATGTTAGTCAGTGGTGTGCTGTCAAATGTTTGACAGGTTGGTTTCTGGAAAAAAAAAGTCCTGGTCATTGTGTTTGCCAATTTTTATGGTGTAAATACTCCCACCCTGGCCAATTTCAAACTACTAGCTTGATGACACTGAACTCAAAGGTGAGAAGAGATGTGCACAATTGACTCTCATGAGCATACTATTCCCAGACAAGAGAGTACAGGTTGTTTTTACTATTCCTGCATGCCAGGCACTTTACTAATAGCGTTTGGTTTAATTTTCACAACAATATTGCAAGGATGTTATTGTCAGAATCACAATTTTATAAATAAGAAACTTGAGACTTAGAAAGATAAAGCTATTTACCCAAAGTCACACAGTCAGCAAGTGGCAGAACCAATATCTGAAACCAGGTTTGTAGATTGCCAAAGCTGATGCTTTTCCTGATTAGCCGGCATTATTTCATGAGTGGTATGGTAGACCCAATGTTCCCACAGAAGGTGGAATAATTAGGATCATAGTAGAGATTTTTTTTTAAAAAGTGATTCCATAAATTACTTTCTCTTATTATCTTCCTCTCTCTGGTTTTCCTTTGGCTCTACTATGTCTTTACAAGAAGAGGTTCCCAAGTTACTGTACATGATTCCTCATCCTCATTCTGCCTATGAAGATTCCTAAACTTACTTGAGAGTTCTAAATCAAAATCTAGTTTCTTCCTAGGCGCTGCCTATGTCCCTTTTCTGATGCACATCTGGCCCTGGTTTTTTGAAAGCACCTGTCCATTCTTCTCTCTATCCATCCATCCATCCATCCATCCATAATTGTGCCAGATATTGTGCCAGGTTCTGGAATACAGAAATTAATGTGGGAAGTTAACACTCTCTGCCTTAAAGAAATTCCATACTTAACATCCAAAGAATGTCAAAAATGTTGGTACTTCTTCCCCCCAGAGAAATAAAAGAAAATACCATTGTGTTACAAAATCTATGGAGTTACGAAAAGCTGAGAAATCAAAGTAGCCTAGCTAGGAAGCTGGTTGCCCTTTTCTCCCATTTTCCTATGTTCTCTATTTTGCAAGAGGCTCCTATGCTGAGCAGGAAGGAGCATATTTTAAAATGACAGGTAGACAAGCTAGCGTTCTCCAGCTATCCTCCCCCTTCCATCTGCAGAGGATGCGCCCGTTGACCTAGTTGGAGACCTATTTAATACATCCATTTCAAAGGATAGGGACTAAGTTCCCCTTGCCCTCCTCCCAGCTGAAAATTCCTAGTCTTATTCTCAGTTTTAGTAATTATTTAATATAAATATATTTAAAATAATAATCACGTTGTCCGTCTCACCCCCTTTACAGCTGCGATGTCCTACCTTGAATTGCATCTGAACTGTGATTAATACACGTGTTTAAAGAAATAGTCATTGCTCTCCTTTTTTTTCTTTTTCACAGCTGTATTTTTCCCATCTCAGCAATTCCTCTCCCATCCCTATCACCCATATGTATTTTAGTTTCAGCCTTTAGTTTCTACATTGGTGTAAAAACCCTGGATCTTGTAACTGGGCTCTCTTCATGTTATACTGGTGTCCTCACACTATGGTTTCATCCCAAGATTCAGAAACTGCTTTAAACAGATATGTTCACCTGTCTCAAGTGAGTAACAAAGTCCTGATGACAAATGCCTAGAGGCCACTGCTCTTCTTTGCCTTAGCAGACACTGTTCCATCTTCCTTCTTGATACTACAGTGGAGCAGAGTGAGCTTTGCACTTGAGAGCACCCCTGGAATCTTGGGTGCATGAGATTGTATCATCTGTTAATGGAGCATTCTCCTCTTCATGTAATGTTAAAGGCTAGAATTTCAGATTTCCTAGGGCCTTTTAAAAAAAAAATTAAAGTAAAATTCACATAACATAAAATTAGTCATTTAAAAGTGAACAATTTAGTGACATTGAGGATATCCACAATGTTGTGCAATCATCACTTCATCTAGTTCCAAACTAGAATTTCAGATTTCCTAGGGCCTTTTTAAAAAAAATTAAAGTAAAATTCACATAACATAAAATTAGTCATTTAAAAGTTTACAATTTAGTGACATTGAGGATATCCACAATGTTGTGCAATCATCACTTCATCTAGTTCCAAAATATTTCTATTACCCCCCCCAAAGGAGACTCCATGCCCATTAAAAATTAATTCCCCATTTCCTCCTCCCCTTCATCCCTGACAACCACTAATCTGCTTTCTGTCTATATTTTTTGGAGAGAAGTGTCAACCATACTACTTATTCAAACAAACTTCTGAATGTGGTTTGTTGCACATCTAAGTGATGAAGGTCCAAAGCCACAGCTATCTGTAACAGGATGACACTAGCACTTTGTACTCTTATAGTCAGAGACGAATCCAATACATGGTGATATGGTCTGGACTTCTTAAAACACAGATTTCATATAGGACAATTTGGACATTGTGAGAAAGAGAACTTCTCAACCCCACCCCACCATGACAGAAGACTTAACAATAGTCATTGAGGAACGACTATTAAATTGACTTTAAATGAAGTCAATCATCAGCATGGAAGAAAGTGCCAGAAAACATAAAAACTGGATGGAGACAGCAGGGAGGGAAAGGGGAGCATACAGAAAACTTCTAAATACCAAGCACAGAGATTCTGTAACATCTACACAATCAAAATAGAAGGAGAAAGTCTTTAGCCACCCTAGACTCAGTTATGACCCTGTCTCCTCTCTCCTACTTGACTGCTTCTGCAAGTACATAAATTGGAGTGATGGGTGGGCCTTTGTTTTCCCTCCATTACAGTGTTTCCTTTGTGACTGCCCCCCACCCCCCCAAAACACCACACACATACAGTGTGTTCCCCAGGGCATTAGTTCTAGAGGGTTTTAATAGGCATTATGTAAAAACGGTTGCATGATTTGTTCTTTTATTAATTCATGTTTTCATTAACGTATTCAAGAAGAGTTTACTAAATTTCTCTAATATACTTAGCACTAATCTAGGTGCTGAGGAAAAGGGAGTGCACATGACAGAAAAACCAAGTTTGTAAACTGTCTTTTTTTTAACTACAGTCCTCCCAGGACCTAAATTTAATAAGACAATGTGAATTTTGAAGCTTCAAGAGGAATTTAAAATAATTTTTCTAAGGGGGGTTTAACCACATGGAAGTTGTTTTCTTCTGAAACACAATGGGAAATGCATTATTATTAAGTACAACAGAGAGGGCTTTTTGCTAGATTCTTCACCTGCCTCTCTAAGCCAATTTCCCAAATAGTTTTCCTTATTATTTTCTGAAATAGAGAGGATATTTTTTTTCCCTTCAGAGCACTTATTACATTGTGAAGTTATATGTTTATTTTCGGGTTACTTGCTTATGCTCATCTCTGCTGCTGAACTGCTAGCTCCACGATGACACAGTTTATGGCATCTAGTAGGCACCCAGTAAATAATTTTAATTCATTGAATAGATACCTGAAATAATAAATTTATATATCTGTCACCTTCCTCAATTGTACCCAATGCTTTTCATTTCTGTAAGATACAGAGACCCTGTAGAACAACACTGGGCCCTTAGACTACCACAGGTAAGGGCTGCCTATAAGGCCACATTTTTTCATTGGGCTTGGTGATTGCTGTGGGGGATAAAAAACTTTATAGAATAAGCTCCTACACTCAATAGACTATAATATTAAAATAATAACTAACAGTTTGGCATTGTGTTTAGGTCTATTTTAAGCACTTTGACATAGAGTAAGTCATCAACAACCCTATAACGTAGGCATTATTATCATCTCTTTTTTGCCATTGAGAAAACTTAACAGTGAGGTTAAGTAACTTGTTCAAAGCTACACATCTGGTAAGTGGCAGATCTGGGATTCATACCCCGGTGGTCACGGTTAATACTCTAAGCCACTATGCTCTAACATTTGAATCTGTAATACACTCATCCTCTTAGAGCTGTAATATTCCCATATTCTTGGAGCAGAATCAGCCTTCATGGCACTTTGGTATTAGCTAGGAAAAACAGTGGCGTCTTTGAGTCTTCCAATAACCAGTTATTGCACAAGATACTTTTGCTGTTAAGGAGAGAGAATGTTTTTAGGAGTTAGTTATTTTTCCGTGATTGTTCTGTGGCATCTTGGGGATTGAACTCAGGCACTCTTACTCCAGTATCCCACATTCATTAACCATTAGATCACACTGCCTTGGGATATTTGTAGTCAATGCTCTGTGGAACACATACTACTCCCTTGATAAGTTTTTCTTTTTTTTTTTTCTTGCTGGTTTTGATATCTGTTTTTTGTTTAATTGGTTGTATGTGTGTACACATGAATATGTTTAAACTTTAAATCTAATGGAGAAAAACTTCAAAGGAATGAAAGCCCTAGCTCTTCTTGCCTTGGGAAGAGTTTCTGCTGGAGTTGATTTGAGAAAAGTGAGTAAAGTGGAAAGAAGTACCCAGAAGCTTTGGGATCTAAGGGAGAACACAGCAGCAGGCTTAGAACTCTGGGAGGAAGGAATCGAGAACTTCTTTAAATAGAGTGAGGTGACCATGTCACAGAATAGATGGAGAAGGCCCCAGCCAGATGGGTTAGAAGACTGCATTTTGTCACAATGTTCCCGAAAGGAGGCAGAAAACTTGATGTGACGGCAGGAAATTTTGCAAAGGGAATGAACTTCACAGGAGCATTTCAAGATGACTGGGATGGGCAGAGTGAATAGAAGTTTATTTAAATGGTTGTTGGCTGTTTTCAGGGTGAAGAAACAGTCTTGTTGTGGTGCTGCCCTGCTTATAGACACATGTCTGACTGATATTTTAACTATTGGTAAGGCAGAGCTTCTCAAACTCTAAAGCACATGCAAATCAGTCTGGAGAAGGGCCCGGGATTCCGCATTTTTAACAAGCTCCCAGGTGAGAACAATGCTGCTGCTCTGCAAACCACACTTTGAGTAGCAAGGCGGTAGTGCAGTCTGAGTCTTCAGACGAGAAATAATGATATTGTTCATGGACACCTTGGTGTAAATGGGTATATCTGTCTACCCTACTCTCTGAAAGGAGGCCGTGATGGAAATAAGGGAAGGAGAATAAAGAGAGGGTCACTTTGCCTCATAAGACACATCTCAGGAAAAGCTTCAGCTTCAGTGCAGCCAGACAGCAGCTCAGGATGGGTTTATAAAGGTAAGCCAGGAACCAGGAGAGATGCACAAAAGAGCCCTGTAAACAAAACAAAACAAAAGAACAAAAACTCCAACCAAAAACTGAAACAAGTCTACAACTGAGTTATAACTGAGGACACACATTAAACACAGTTCTAAGCAGGATAAATGATAGCACTTTGTGGCATACTGAATATGTGTGTAAAGTACCTATTACATGGCCTAGTGTTTTAGTCTGCTAGAGCTGCCATAAAAAATTCCACAGACTAGTAGCTTAAACAACACAAAATTTTTCCAGACAGTTCTGGAGGTTGGGAAGTCCAAGATCAAGGTGTCAACAAGGAAGATTTCATGCTGAGGCCTCTTCTCCTGGCCTGTGAGTAGCCACCTTCTTGTGTGTGCTCACATGACCTTTTGTGTGTGTGTGTGTGTGTGTGTGTAGAAAGAGAGATCTCTGGTATCTGTTTCTCTTCTTAGAAGAACACCAGTTCTATTGGATTAGGACCCTACCCTGATAATCTCATTTAACCTTAATTACCTCTTTAAAGGCCCTATGTCCATGTGCAGTCACATTAGGGGCTAAGGCTTCAACATATGAATTTTGAGGGACACAATTCAGTTTTTAACACCTAATATTTAGTAGATATTCAATAAATTTCAAGTAGACTAATATCTTCAAGAGCTAGGGCTGTGCCTAATGCTTCCTTGCATTATTACCATATAGTGGCACATAGTAGTTGTTTAATAAATATTTGCTAAATAAGTGAATAACACTCTAGGAAGACTGATGTCCCCAAAGCAGAGATAACACATTGTATAACTTGGGTGTTCAGTGCCAGTTGCTGCAAAACCATAAAATGCCTTTCTAGAGCACCATGTGCAAAAGACTACTGTTTGGTTACATTTGCACCTTGTGGTAAATGCCTTCCACAAGGTCATCTTTGAATAGGAAAGGCAATGATTGATAATCTACCCCTGGAGAGTGGAACACTTCCCATTTACCTTTTTTTATTCCATTGTACATGTACATGTTTATGAGGTACAGTTTGTTTTCATACATACATATATTGTATAATGACCTAATCAAAAGAATCAGCATATCTAACACTTAAATATTTACTATTTCTCTGTGGTTATAACATTCAATATCCCCTTTTCTGGCTATCTTGAAATATACAATACAATATTATTAGTTATTGTTGCTGTGGGGCACCAGAACTTGTTCTTCCTATCTAACCATACCTTTTTATATTTGTACCAGTCTACCAACTTTTCCCTGGCCCCTCTTCCCCCTTCCCTTTCCTGCCTTGTACTTCCTGTTCAACTTTTTATTTCTCTCTTTTTAACTTATTTTTCTTAATTGACCCATGGTAATTGTATATATTTATGGAATACAATATGATATTTGGGTACATTCATACTGTGTACAATGATCACATCTGAGTGCTTAGTACATCCATCATCTCAAACATTTGTTACTTCTTTGTGTTAGGAACATTCAACATCATCTTGACCAGCTATTCAAAGATGCGCAGCACTTCGTTGTTAACTGTAGTCTCTCTATATTACTATAGAACACTAGATTCCATTCTTCCAATCTCACTAATATTTTTTATCCACTAGCCATCCTCTCCCAATCCCCTTCCTTCCCCTTCCTGCCACCAATCTCTACTTTCCATTGTTCTATTCTTTACTTCTATGAGACCAACTTTTTTAGCTTTCACATATTAGTGAGTACATGTGGTATTTCTCTCTCGGTCCCTGGCTTATTTTGCTAACATTATTTTCTCCAAGCACATCCATGTTGCTGCAAATGGCAGAATTTCATTCTTTTTTATGGCTCAGTAGTATTCTGTTGTGTATATGTAGCACATTTTTCTTTATCCAATCATCTGTAGAAGGACATTTAGGTCGGTTCAGCTTTCAGTTACTCTCTTAGTGTCAACTAAAGGCACAGAACCCATCCATTTCTCATCTCCTACACTGGCAACCAGTCCAAGCCACGAAGCCTGTTGCTTGGATTACTGCAGTGGCTGCTCAACAAGCTCCAGGCTCCACCCTGGCCTCCCCCACTCTATTCTCAACACAGCAGGCAGACCGACTCTTTTGAAACAAAATTCAGGTCATTCCACTCCTTTACTCAAAACCCTGCAGTGGTAAACACCCTTCCACAAGATCATCTTTGAATATGAAGGGCAATAATCTACTCCTAGAGAGTCGATCACCTACTCCTAGTGAGTGGATCGCCCCCAATTTACTTTTACTAATTTATTAGTAATGCGTTTTGGGGTCCTTAGCAATCTGTCAACTTCGAAAATGTTTTTAATAAGTGAAAATAAAAATATACATATTGATCACCTGGTTCTTGGTAGATATTGAAGAAAGAAAAAAAAATCTTCTAATTTTCTTTCCTTGCCTTTTGACCCAGAATCATTCAGGATACAATGACACAGTATTTCTTCATCATAGAGAGAATGCTCTTGAATTCTCTCTTCTGGTAAACATTCCTGGTATACATAAAGAGAGATATGGAGAAAATGACCTAGTCTCCAACACCAATGCCCTCCTGGGCCACAGAAACAGACAGTCTGAGCCTGATCCCCAGAATAACTCTGGATATGCCATGCTTTTCTTCCTTCTAGGAGATTGGGTGCCATTTAACAATTGTTCCTTTGCTGATTCAACAGGAAAGGCCATAGACTCCTACCTACCCACAAAAAGTGCAGCTTATTCCAGGAATGTGAAGGAGGGGCTGCCATACCCAGACTTTCTCCAAAGGAGAAAACTAAAGAATTAGGAAAGGATTCTGAATCTTTCTGAGAGAAAGGAACAGGAATGGGGGGAATTCCACGTAATTTTTTTCTGCTAACTTTTAAAGGAATATCTTTCCCAAATCGTCTCTCTAGATTTCTCTATTAGCACAACAGGCTTTTAGTTAGACAGGATAATTTTGGGAGCAAAGGAAGTAGGATTTTCAGATTTCATGTACTGACCAGTAAAATTTCAAAAACTTGGCGGGGGTTGGGGGTAGATGACACAGAGTGTTGCCATATTTTTAATTTGCCAAGTAAAGACATTAAAAAAGCACACACAACTAAACAACTGCTACAACTAGCACTTCATAAGAGAAAGGGCATCTTAATATAATAAAAGAAACAGTTCTTTACGAGAAACAAGAGGTGGCAAATGTACCACATAGGCAAAAATACTACATGCTATGCTCTCACACAAGCATTATCCTTATTTTTCTCATTTTGCCATGGGCTTGTTAGGATTTAATCTTGGACAGCACTGATCAGTACATGGTTGTTCTGAAACCATAGGGCTAGGTACTTTCTAAGGCTTTGTGACATCTAAGATTCTACAATTTAGTAAGTATTCCCGACATCATATCACCCTCCTTCTTGTACTCTCCATGAATACCTTGGGCAGGAGAGTCATGACACACAGAACTAAAACACACAAACTTGGTTAAACATGACACACAGAAGTAAAAAATGGAAAACACTTAAAGAAATTGCATTGCTCCACTAGTGTATCTCCCTCTTGGCCTAGGTTTTTATTTTTGTCAGGATGCAAATTCATTCATTCAACAAACCATGTAATTGACCTTTTTCAAGGTCCAATGGATGTCCAATTTCATACAAGTTGCTTCAAGTTAAAAGCTTTGCTCAGGCTGTAATGTGGCCAGAGCCACAGAGTTTTATCTAAAGGAATTTCATGAGAAATTTGAATACAGTGTGTTAACTACATGGATGGAAATTTTTCCTACTTACGATATTTTAAAACACACTGCATCTAATCTAGCTCCCCTTCAAACTCTTTCTGGGTGCTTTTGCTTTGTTCTGTTCACACAAGTATATTGCAACCCATTTCACAATGGCCCTAATCTGACATATACCTGCTGCCTGCAAGAGTCTCACTATCACTCACTTTCTCAGCTAGGCAGCGATGCTGCCTACATTTTAGTCAGGAATTCTCCTGTTGTATTATCACCCATAGTTTAGTTACTTTCCCAATTATTCTGAATCATTAAATACTAAGAATCATATTGTGGTTTTCTGTGGAAGAACTCCTGAAATCCTCCAGCTCTGTTTGTGTCCTTGGCCATAACATTCTTGAGCTTATTGTCATAGTTATTTAGTGATGTTTCTGGTACATGGACATTTCCTGTGCATGGAATGTGTGTTAAATGACCAGCTGGCTTGAAAGTGCAAGAGCTGAAAGTTCTTGCAACTGAACCAAGTGTGATTATTACCCCTTTGAATGGGAGACTTTATTATAGAATTTTTATAACTACTTAAATTCCACGTGGCCAGATTTTCCCGACCAGTTTAATCCTTTAGAGATTGTAAATGGCATAGAAGATGTTCAGTAAGAGGAACATGAAAGAAGATGACTGGTGCCAATTTGTCCTAGGCTAGGGTGGATTGGCAGTTAATATGGTGATGGGAGAAGATGCAGAAAATGAAGGTACAACAATTAATGACAGTGTGGTTTAGACTCATCAGATTGTGATGAGTTGAGTTGAATTGCCCGGGTCAGTATACTCATAGTGTTATAAGACTCGAAAGAGAGATTCCCAGAAATCTCAGAAGGATCTTCTCAGGACTTCTTGACATATGCCAACACTTTTAGGACTTCAGCAATTGTGGGGCAGTCAAGGAACTTTGTCAAAAAGAATCAGAATATTTAGGTGCCTCCTTCCACCAGCATCTCCCTCAATCTCTAGCATATAAACAAAAGCAATATATGAAAAAGTGGGAATATAAATTGTAGTCGGGTTAAGAAAATAATTTCAAGGTAAAAGAGATAAGAGTAAGAACTTCGTTAGTGCTGGGGTGCAGAAAACTATACCTCAAAATATGGTGCTTTGACATGCTGGAGTAAAGAAGCAGCCTCAAAGTCTCTCTGATCTATACTCCTAACCCTGCCCAGCCTGCCTTCTGTCTCTCAATCCTCTGTCACTCTCCAGAGCACAGGATGAAGCTGTTCCCTTATCTGCCTAAAGTTCAGACCCACCAAGAAAGAAGGCAGTTGCCTCTGTCCCTCTTCCTGAGTTTTCATTAACTTAACTCATAGCACAGGAAGACTGGAGTCTGTCAATGCACCTGGATTAACTTTTGTCACAGACTATTGTCTTCTATTTTGGTCCCATTCAGCATTTGAAGAAAATCATTTACCAGTCATCGTCTGCTCTGAGGGCCCAAATCAAATTTATCCCAAGCCATTCATTGTATGTTCTTCAATCCATTGTGTCTTTCCCTAAGAATCATTTACTCCTACACCCCATCTCCCCTTTCCCTATGAAGAAGGGTATATAAACATCTGTACCCCATCGGGAAATTGGGACATTACTCGTTTGTGATTCCCCCATGCTTTGCCCCCTCCCAGCATGTTAAATAATAAAGTTTGTTATGCTTTTTCTCCATATTAATCTGTTTATTAATTGATTTTTCAGAGAACGCTCAGGTGGTTGAAGGGGAAGTTTTTGCTTGGCCTCCACATTAGAGAGGAATTTAGAGATGTATGGGTAGTTGAAGTCTGGATTTTTAAAGAACACCTTATAGTAGTCTTAAAAAGCAAGAAAGGCCAAAGATCAGAGAATGAGGATCTTGATGATCAAAAATAGAAAACTATATGCTTGTTGAAGCTTATACAAGAAGAAAATTATGTCCTGAGTGTAAAAATACAGATGAAATGAAACACCCTCAACAAAGCTTTATTTGAGAGGAAACGGCGTAGAAAAGATGGTAGAATATATGTTTAGCATTTCAGAATATCCAAAGCATTTGTTCATTTATTATTTTTCTTGATTCATACCATAATACCAGGCAGTAAAAATGAGACAGGACAGAATAGGGACATGCCCCGGGTGGCTGCTCATAAGTATTCAGAATGGATCAGCCAAAGTTAAGAGAGTGATTGGAAACTTCAGAAACTCAGGGACACATGACAGGAAACCAATACTACCTCATTAGGCCTTAATTACCTAAGATCTTCCCCCATAGCCAGATATTCCTCCCCTTGGTTAGGACAGAGAAACACTCCCATCCCAGAGCAGCATATAAACCCTCCCCTTAAGAATCCTGGAGGCATTCGCTTCCCTTGCGGAGAAACCAGCACACTTCTTGAGCACATACTTTCACTTTGTAATAAAGCCCTATTTCTCTGTCTCTCTTCCTTTCCTTTTGCTGGTCCTGTGAAAGCTTTTCTTTCATGGATAGACCGAGAACCTGGAAGTGCCTCCGTCCCTTGCGGAGAAACCAGCACACTTCTTGAGCACATACTTTCACTTTGTAATAAAGCCCTATTTCTCTGTCTCTCTTCCTTTTCTTTTGCTGGTCCTGTGAAAGCTTTTCTTTCATGGATAGACCGAGAACCTGGAAGTGCCTCCTGGTAACAAAAGGACAACTAAAATTTTTCTTGAGGACAGGAAATCATGACTTGGAAAGATGGAATAACCTCTTCAAGGTCATGAAGCTAGCAAGTGGTTGGCCGATAATGTCATTCTCCTGAATCAGAGACCCTCGTGCATTCCTCTACATGCTGGAATTCTGGGACTTTTCCTATTGGCTTCAGTTCCATTCTCTGTCTTCTGAGTGCATACATGGTATTCTACTCCAGAGGTAGACAAAAGTTTTCTGTTAAGAGCCAGATGGGAAATATTTTAGGCTTTAAGGGCCATAAGGTCTCTGTCACAACTATTCAACATTGCCTTTGAAGCATAAAGCAGCCATAGGCAATATTTAAGTGAGCAGGTGGGGTTCTGTTCCAATAAGACTTTATTTGCAAAAACAAGTGGTAGGCTGTATTTGACCTGTGGACTGTCGTTTGCCGACCCCCATTCCTTATCATAATATGCCATGAATCTTATTCTCATATAAGAACTCCTAAATCCTCCCACTCTGTGTTTTATATATATCTTTCCCACCTAGATAAATTTGGCTTCTTTAGGGCAAAGACCACTTTGGGCTTACCAATGTACTCCTAATTCTTAGCGATGTCTAGCATACACAGGGTGTTTGACAAATATTTGTTGAATGAAGATTTTTTATATTAGTTGAACACACTTTGCCCTCCCCTCCAGCATTTTTTTCTTTCCCCCATCTCATCTCTTCTCCTTGTTTAGCATAATTTATTTTGCAAAGACGGCTGTAACAATATCTTCTGCCCCACATGCGCTTCTTACAATGTGATGTTGACACTCCTCCCATCAAGAGTTGACAGCCTATTTTTTCTCCCTGTGAATATGGGTGGGTTTTTGATGACAGCCGAAGTGATGTTATGTGACTTCTGGGACTAAATCATAGAAGGCAACACACCTTGCATCTGATTCTTTGGAACCTTCAGTAGCCATGTAAAGAGTCTGGCTGTCCCAAAGCTTACATGCTGTGAGGAAAACTAACCTAGCTCACATGGAGCAATGCCAGGGAGATGCCCTGAGCTTACCTGGAGAGAGAGAGATGCATGGCTAGCCCCTACCTACTTAAATTCACCCAGCCCCACTCCAGCTGATCCAGCTCTGGGCACTGTCTGACTGCAATGGTATAACAGACCCTGAGCCAAGAGCCCAGCTAAACCCTTCCTGAATTCCTGACCCACCGAAGACTGTGAGATAATAAAATGATTGCTGTCTTAACCCACTAAGTTGTTATGCAGCAGTACATAGCTGGAACACCTCTCTCCTCCTTTCCTCTTTTCCCTTCCTGGGGAGGTGGTTTTGCACTGTAGTTAAAGGTGATGACTTCAGATTCGGTCTTTTAGTCCCAGCTTTCACACTTTCTAACTATGGGGCATTGTGAAAGTTACATAACCTCTCAGCATCTCCGTTTCTTTATCTGTCAAATGGAGCTAATGAAATATTTTTAATCTCAGAAAGTAAGTGATGTACGTATCAAACAAGTTAATGCACATGGAACATCTAGAATAGTGGTTGACAAATAGTAAAGCCTTAGGATGAAGTATTACTATTATTTCCTCTTCATCATTCCTGATGGTTTAAAGATAGAATGAGGAAGGGGACATAGTTAGTGGAGATACCACCACTCTGCTGATAACTCTCAAGTAGAAATTCCATTATTGACCATGCCGCTGCATGTCAGATGTATACATCAAATGGCCAACATGCCTTATGGAAATATCTCACAGTACTCCAACATTAATATTCAAGGAAAAATTAATTCCCTGTCTCACTCCCAAAATATGTACCTATTTTCTTTGATAATCTTCTTATTAAGTGGTTCCACCATCCATACATTAGGTAGGAGTCATCCATGATCCCTGTAATTCTCACATACTCTGCATTAAATTCATCAGTAAGACTGATATGATCTATTTCCAAATGTATCCCTGGTATGTTTATATATTTATTTCTCTCCACTTTTACTATTAATATCTGAGCCCAAATAACCACCATTTTTCACCTGGACCACAGAAATTGCTTTATAATAGGTTTTCCCATTTTTTTCCATTCCCTTCTCAATGGATTCTATTCACAGCAAAGTGATCTTAAAAAAAAAAAAATTGGAGTACAACATAATACAGAAGTGAAAAAATCACAAGTGTACAGTTTACTAAATGATAAAAAAGTGAACACGATATATGTGACCAGCACCTAAGTCAAGAAATAAAACATTCCCAGAACTTCAGAAACCCACCCTTCATATCTGCCTGTCATTATCCTTCTCTTCCTCCCCAAAGGAAAACATTATCCTCACTTTTAATGCCATGAATTTTGCCTTTCTTTGATCGTTACATAAATGGATTAATACATATACATATGAGGGCACTTCAAAAAGTTCATGGAAAACAGAATTAAAAGATAATATGAATCTTTCCATGAACTTTTTGAAGTTCCCTCATATGTATATACTGTTGTGTCTGACTTTCTTTGTTCAGTATTGTATTTGTGAAACCCAACTATATTGTTGTGTAGTTTGTTCAGTTCCATTGTTCTAGAA
This sequence comes from Galeopterus variegatus, assembly GCF_000696425.1. Classification (NCBI taxonomy): domain Eukaryota; kingdom Metazoa; phylum Chordata; class Mammalia; order Dermoptera; family Cynocephalidae; genus Galeopterus; species Galeopterus variegatus. The sequence continues at coordinate 989,139 of NW_007726134.1, read as the reverse complement.
TGTTCCAGGGTATAAATATATCGCCATTCACTTTTCTGTTTTATCTAATCCACTGATTAGATAAACTTTGGTTTGTTTCAATTTGGGCTATTATAAAGAATGCTACTATAAACATCTCTGTGTGTGTGCATGTGTGCACACATGTATGCATTTTGGTTGGATATATGCCTAGTGGGTGAATTTCTGGGCCATAGTTTGTGCATATATTATTTTACATTTCTGCCAGCCAGATATATATATATATATATATATCTGGAGAGCGCGCGCGCGCGAGAGAGAGAGAGAGAGAGAGAGAGAGAGAGAGAGATAATGAATATAAAAATCTGGAGAGCGCGCGCGCGCGCGAGAGAGAGAGAGAGAGAGAGAGAGAGAGAGAGAGATAATGAATATAAAATGAGAGTTCCATTTGCTCCATATATTTGTCAGTACTTTGTATTGTATATCCTATTTATTTTATCTATGCTGGTAGGTTTGTATCAGTACCTCAATGTAGTTTTTATTTGCTTTATGGTAATAACTAATATTATTGATCACTTTTTTATGTGCTTTTTGACTCTTTGAATATCCTCTTTTGTGAGGTACATGTTTGAGTGTCTTGCCCTTTTTTATGTTGGGTTGTCTGTCTTCTTCTTACTGATTAGTAGGTGTTCTTCTATATTATAGATTTGTTCCCTTTGTCAATTACATGTGTCACAAGTATGTTCTTCCATTTTGTGCCTTGCCTTTTCACCTCTTTAAATATGTACTAAAGTTCCCGTGTGTTTTAATGTGGTCCAATTTGGCAGTAATTGTCTTTATGGTAGAGATTTTTGTGTCTTATTTAGGAAACATTTTCCTATCTCAAATTTATGAAGATATTCTATTTATCTTCAGGAATAGTTGTTTTACCTTTTTATTTTATTTTTATTTATTCATTTTTTTAAAAAAGATGACTGATAAGGGGATCTCAACCCTTGGCTTGGTGTTGTGAGCACCATGCTCAGCCAGTGAGCCAACCGGCCATCCTTATGTAGGATCCGAACCCATGGCCTTGGTGTTATTAGCACCACACTCTCCCAAGTGAGTCACGGGCCAGGCTTATCTTTTTAAATTAGACATAAAATCCACCTGGAAATTCATCTTTATGTATGATGTGAGGTAGAGGTCAAGTTTCATTTTTTTCTTGTAGCTATTTGATTGAACCAGTATTCTTATCAAGAAGATCATCCTTTTCCCACTTCTCTGCATCATCACTTTTGTCATAAATTAAGTGTCTTTATATCTATCAATCTGTTTCTGGACACTCTATTCTTTCTGCTCTGTTGCTTGTCTCTACTTGAACCTATACTATAGTATGTTAATTATTGTACCTATACAGTAAGTCTTGATTCAATAAATTGCTTCTACTCTCCCTTTTTTTTCTTCCCCTTCTTTCCTTTCCTTCTCATTTTTCTCATTTTTTCTTTTATACTATTTCTCCTTCAAGTACATCTTGTCTATTTTTGTCCATGAACAATACAAGATCCTTAGGATGCTGTAACTCCATTCCCTCTAGACGTCTGTACTATAGTTGTTGTGTATTTTAATTATATCTGTATTTGAACATTATGAAACATTACTATTACTGTTTTACACTATCAGCATTCATTTGAATTTATAAACATATTTACTGTTTCTATCGCTCTATGTAACTTTTTGCATCTCTGAGTTTCCTTTTGTGATCATTTTCTTTTTTCCTGAAGAATACATTGTTTGGTTGGTGGCAAATTATCTCTGTATTTGCTCATTTAAAAATGTCTTCATTTTTCCTTCATTTTTGATGCATTTTAACCATGTGCATGAAGTTCAGGCATGTGGTATATCACAGAAGTTTATTGAGCTACATCATTACAGAGTGTTCTGATGTATCTGTATACCTCGATTGATTTATCTAATCCACTAGTAATGAACCTTTGCCTTATTTTCAGTTTGGGCTATTATGAAGGCTACTGCTATGAACATCTCTCTGTGTGTGTGCACAGGTGTATGCATTTGCTTTGGGTATATGCCTAGAAGTGGAATAAAAGTGGGTATAGAATTCTAAGATGACAATTGTTTTCTATTAGTGTCTTAAAGGTAGTATCTCATTTTCTTCTGGCTTTTATGTGTCTGTTGAGAAGTCAGCTGTTAGTCTTATTGTTCCTTTTCTAGTTCTTCTCAGTGGGAAGACTGATCCTAAACAACTTAATTAGTCATGCCAAAAGTAAAACCAAAATAATCTTTTTAAAACATAGATTAAATTTTATCATCCTATGCAAACCATCCTCAATGGTTTTTCCATTGTTTTTACTAATTCAAACCTCTTATTTTGGTTTACCAGATCCTATCTCATCTGGCTACTGCATAACTTTCTGAATTCTTCTCATGCCACTCTCCCTCCTGTTTACTAGATTCTAGTCACACTAGCCTTTATGTCTTTCAAAACAGCAAGCTCATTGTCACCATTGATGACTCCTTCTCAACATTCAAATTTCAGCCCGAGTGATGTTTTGTCAGAGAGTCTTCCCTGATCACCTAATCTGAAGCAGCCCATCCCATATTCTTTTTCACATCACCCTTTTTGATGCTTTTATAACACTTAGAACTCTTTTTTTTAAATATTGTATTTTATTTTATTTTGTCAATATACAATGTGGTTGATTATTGTGGCCCATTACCAAAACCTCCCTCCCTCCTCCCTCTTCCCCCTCCCTCCCAAAAACCTCATATCTGTTCACTTGTCGTATCAACTTCAAGGAATTGTAATTGTTGGGTCTTCTTCCCTCCCCCCCAGTTTTTTTGTATTTATTTATTTATTTTTTGCTCCCACAAATAAGTGAGAACATGTTCCCTCCCAAAAACCTCATATCTGTTCACTTGTCGTATCAACTTCAAGGAATTGTAATTGTTGGGTCTTCTTCCCTCCCCCCCCAGTTTTTTTGTATTTATTTATTTATTTTTTGCTCCCACAAATAAGTGAGAACATGGGGGGGGGGGCTTTCTGTGCCTGACTTGTTTCACTTAATATAATTCTCTCTAGGTTCATCCATGTCGTTGCAAATGGCAGTATATCATTCTTTCTTAGAGCAGAGTAGTATTCCATTGTTTAGATAAACCACATTTTCCATATCCACTCTTCTGATGATGGGCATTTGGGTTGGATCCAACTCTTGGCTATCGTAAAGAGTGCTGTGATGGACATTGGGGAACAGGTATACCTTCGACTTGATGATTTCCATTCCTCTGGGTGTCTTCCCAGCAGTGGGATAGCTGGGTCATATGGTAGATCTATCAGTAATTGTTTGAGGAAGCTTCGTACCATTTTCCATAGAGGCTACACCATTCTGCAGTCCCACCAATAGTGTATGAGAGTTCCTTTTTCTCCGCAACCTCGCCAGCATTTATCGTTCTGAGTCTTTTGGATATTAGCCATCCTAACTGAGTTGAGATGGTCTCTCAGTGTGGTTTTGATTTGCATTTCCCCAATGCTGAGTGATGTTGAGCATTTTTTCATGTGTCTGTTAGCCATTCATATATCTTCCTTTGAGAAATACCTATTTAGCTCATATGCCCATTTTTAATTGAGTTGCTTGTTTTTTTCTTGTAAAGTTGTTTGAGTTCCTTGTA
>NW_007726134.1:967597-984535 GCF_000696425.1 Galeopterus variegatus | reverse complement strand
ATGAGAAGAATGAATATTCTGAGGTTGTTGGATGGAATGTTCTGTAGATATCTGCCAAGTCCAATTGGTCTAGAGTATTGTTTAGATCTTGTGTTTCTCTGTTGATTCTTTGCCTAGATGATCTGTCCAATATTGAAAGTGGGGTGTTCAGGTCCCCTGCTATTATGGTATTAGTGTCTATTTCCTTCTCTAGGTCTAATAGAGTTTGTTTTATAAATCTGGCTGCTCCAACATTGGGTGTGTATATATTTATGATTGTTATGTCTTCTTGATGGATCAATCCTTCTATCATTATGTGGTGTCCCTCATTGTCTCTTTTTATGGTTTTTAGTTTAAAGTCTATCTTTTCTTTGATGTTTAGTCATTGTGGCAGGGGGTTTCACAGTCCACAGGTTTGACACTATTGTCTGGCTGAGATGTTGCTGGGTTTGCCAATTTGGTATGGCTACCTCAGTGTCTGCTCAGTTGGCCACTAGTGCCTTGTGTGTGTGGTTGCCTCGGGTCATGGGTCTCTCTGGGGAGCCACCTCACTGGTCAGCATGCACTTGGCCGGGCTGCTGGGACATGAGGTGGTACCACAGGGTGTGTGGTCTCTGCTAAGCTTCCACCTCCCATGCTGGACGTCTCCCTGTTCTGCATGCATTGGGCTGGGCTGCTGGGATGAGCGGAGGCATCACAGAGCATGTGGTCTCTGTGGAGCTTCCACTTCCCCTGCTGGATGTCTCCCTGTTCTGTGCGCCCTGGGCCAGTCTGGGGATGGAGCCTGGTGGCGGCAGTGAAGCCTACCTGCTGGATCATGTGGCGACGGACCCACAGGGTCTGTGGTCTCTACGGAGCTTCCGCCTCCCCTGCTGGACGTCTCTCTGCTCTGTACGCACTGGGCCAGGCTGCTGCTGGATCACATGGTGGCAACCCCACAGGATGTGTGGTTTCTGCAGAGCCTCCACCTCCCCTGCTGGACGTATCCCTGCTCTGTGCACACTGGGCTGGGCTGGGAATGGAGCCAGGTGGCAGCGGTGAAGCCTATCTACTGGATCACGTGGTGGCTTCCCTGCAGGGCATGTGGTCTCCACAGAGCTTCCACTTCCCCACTGGACGTCTCCCCATTCTGTATGCACTTGATGTTATGTTTTTATAGTTGTAAATTGGTTGATTTGTGGAAGAGAGTGACGCTGGGGACCGTCTATTCCGCCATCTTGACCGGAAGTCTCCTTAACTGTTTCTGTGCCTTATTTTCCTCATTCTGTGTAATGTGTTGTGCTTATGTTTTTATAGTTGTAAATTGGTTGATTTGTGGAAGAGAGTGACGCTGGGGACCGTCTATTCCGCCATCTTGACTGGAAGTCTCCTTAACTGTTTCTGTGCCTTATTTTCCTCATTCTGTGTAATGTGTTGTGCTTAAGTAGGTGAAATGATCAAGTAGGTCAAGTCTTCTTCAAGGCCAATTATCCAGTTCATGGATTAGTCTAGCAGTTCATTCTTTCTCCCATTTTTCACTTCTGTTCCCTGATTTTTTATGATTCTGGGACAGCTGCATCTGGCACAGGCCTCAGACTACTTCTACTCATGGCAGAAAGCAGCAGGCAGCAGATCACATGGCGAGAGGAAGCAAGAACAACACTTAGAACTCTTTTAATTCAACTTATACATGTCGGTTTTCTTGTTTATTTCTCTCTCCACTTCCACACATTAAATGAAAGCTCCCCAAGAGCAGAAGCCTTATCTGTTAGTTATTGCTGTATTCCCAGGATTGAGAACAGTAGCTGGCATATAGTCACTGCTCAACAAATATCATAAAATCATAGAAAGTTGGAACAACCACTTCCAGAAGTGTTTTGTGAGCCTGGTAACAAGAAACTAAATTTAGATCGGTCATCCTGACCAGAAATAATTTTTAAAAACTATTTTATATGAGTAATATTTTAGAATTTACAAGCACTTTTATATATATCATTAATTCTCTTTTTCTTCCTGACAAAAAAAGGGGTAGAAGCCAGAATACAGCAATGTCATTGACAAAAGACCAAACACTTTTTCCTCTAAAAATTTTGGTTTATTTTTAACTATGGATTTCAATCCCTAGTGGATTATCCCTATTTGGGATTGGGTAAAGACTTCTGAAATTGTAGTCTGATATAAAATTTTTCAAATTACAATCTTGCTGTTAGCCATTACATAAGTTTAATTTGTAACAGTATTATTTTCCCTTCATATTGTATCAAGAAGGTCTTAAGAAATACTGAAAGCTACACATTGACCAAGACTTGAGGTTTGTGCCACTTTCATTTCTGTGTTTCGCTTCCAGTTTTTCCTGCCTTTTTCTGCCTTTGTGGTGGTGGTGCAAGATGCAATTACTGGATTCAAGGGCAGGCAGGAGAGGAGGAAGCCAAATCAAGAGCTTGCATAATCAACACCCAGCATTTCATTGACCACATCTAGTCTGTTAGTTGTTTGGAAAATATTTGTATTTATTCCCCAACCCCAATTGTCATCAGGAAATTTCATTTCCCTCTTAAGTGGCTTAACTCGGAAGGGAAGTGGGAAAGTGTAAATAATCATTTAAGAAAGGCAGCCAAACCACAACTACACCTTGTTCTTTTGGAGTCTTGCCTGTCCTCATCTTTGAAGTTATGTAGGTTGTTCTATTTGTGTCCGTTCCTCTTGTACCTGCTCCCCTTACAGCTGGGTCTTGGAAAGTGGCAGAAGTTGGAAACTTCTGTAAACACTTTCTTCTTAAAATGAATATATTGCTTGTGAGATCAATCAGTTCCTAGGGGATACCACCACCAGTCAATTTTCAAAACCAATTTGAAGACTCCGCAGATCCCTCCTTAGTAGTATATGGAGTAACTCCCCTCCCTCACCAGCACCACAAATTAATTTCTCTAGATCTGAGACTGTTCACTTTATAGTCCACTGTGGTCTTGATTCACAGATGATTTGATAATAATGCATATATGACAACAAGTCACCTTCCCTTGTTCCATAGAAATCTGACTCCAGCACTCAGACATCAGAGCTCTAACTTTAGGAAATATTTCTGACTTCTCCAATTTATAAAAACAGACCACATGATTGTAGTGGGTGAAGAGAAGCCAAAAAATTAAATAACCAGATCTGGGCAAATTTCTCCTCTTATGGAATGTCTTTTTACAAACTTCCCACTTTTCTTTCTCACTGCACAGTACTCTGTTCATGAAAACAATTGAGGAGGATGAGGATTGGGGTTAAGTCAGGGAAGAAAGAGCAGTTATTTTATTATTATACCATTTGTGATCCCATACTCTCTTCAAAAGACAGAAACTGTTAATTTTACAGAAGGGAACTGTAGATTTGAGCCCTTTAATATGCAAATGTTCATCCTGATTAGATTCTAACTGTTTCACTGGATCATTTTTTTGTGGCACAAAATGAATTCAGTTATCAGTAGAGAATTCTGATTCCTCTGTTGCTTTTCTTTCTCAAGGTGGTTTGATCAGATTGCTTCATTGTGGAGCTCATTTAAACCCTTGAAATCCAATCAAAGTTTAAGATTTTTTTAAAAAAAATCTATAAATGTGGACTCTTTCAGTAGCTTCATAGCTGAGCCAGGTTTGCTGACCCTTGTACCTGGTTTCTGTTAAACAATTGAATGAATTGTACAGTGCGCATTTGAGCAAAACATTAGATTTGGAATGCCATCAAGAAGATTCTGTTTCCCAAATGCCTTGCTGTAGTGAAGCAGTCAGAACCGAAACTTTGGAGAGAGAAGTTCAGAAGAAACTGGAGACCAAGGTTTGTTGCTAATTTGATACTTACAAGCAATATTTCAGGCACTGACTGGGCTGCCAAAATGGAATTTTCTGCCTGTATCCCAATTGTTGGTTCAGTTTATCCCAGGGCGTTGTTGTAAGCCAACAATACCCTCTTGGGGCTCCCTTTGATTTTTCTGCTTTCTTTACTCTCCTCTATATTTTTGGACACTTTTTATTAGAAATTGCCTGATGATGACTTGATACATTTCTGGCTTACCACCTGCTGTGGATTAAATGTTCCCCCCAAACTCACAGAACTTCATCTCCATTGTAACAGTGTTAAGAGGTTGAGGAATCCTATCACCCTTTCAATTATCAGGTACTTGAAAGGCAGGGCCTTTAAGAGGTGATTAGATTGTGAGGACTATACCTCTGTGAATGGATTAACCTATTGATGGTTTAATGGATGTTCATGGGTGTGGTTCTGATGGCTTTATAAGAAGAACGAGTGAGAATTTTAGCCCTCTTGCTCAGCCCATTCTCACCATATGACACCCTGGTTGCCACAGGACTCTGAACAGAACCCCCACCAAGATAAAGGCCCTCACCAGATGTGTTCTCTGGAGTTTGGGCTTGCTAGCCTCTGAAACTGTAAGAAATAAATTTTGTTTCTTTATAAATTACCCACTTTCAGGTATTCTGTTATAAGCAACAGAAATGGACTAATATACCTGTGTTGTCTTTTTTGCATGAGATGCTCAACTTTGGTTGTACTTGGGTGATGGAATATGCAGGAGAATAGCACAAAATACACTTTAACTCACAAGGATCCAATTTCATTGTTTCTCAAGAGAAATGACCATGGACTTGTTAACTCTAAATCTCCAAGTCCACCATCTAGCACACAGCTGGACAAAGGATATGACATAATAAATAACCAATTAACTTGTCATAGCACACGTGCTCATATAGGCATTGTTCTTTGGGGGTTCAAGTATTGGTTCTGTAATTTATGGTTGATTTAAGGGATTTTTCAAGCATAACTTTATGTCTAAGCAATTTGTGCCTTAAAAGTTGGAGCTGCAGAGTAACCGTCAGCTTTAGAGCATCCATAAACCCTACCATTGACCCTAGTGTCTTCCCCATTTGCTTATTTTATTTATGTGCTTGCAAGGCCCCTCTAGGTATCTGATTTTCCAACTCCTATTATAAAGGTCATCTCCTCTACAAGAGATCCCGGGTTCTATCCACATAAAACTAGTGTCTTTCTCATCTAACCCCTTCCTCTCCCCTGACATGGGCTTCTCTTGTGGCACTTATATCTTTCTACTTATAAGAACATATCTTAGCCCTCCTTATTCTTAACTACGTTTCTATTCTCATGGCTGCAGATGAAAAATAGATTCCAGAAAATCATGGATAAACAAGATCTAGGGTGAGGTGGAGAAATTAAAACAGATTTGCAGGCCATAGGATCTGACATTTATCAAGTGTGAATTCAAATATTCCTAGTGGCAAGAGCAAAACAGATAATTACCTGATTTCTATATGAGTAAGCACCCATAAAGGAAAAGCATGTGAATTATTTAGAGAAAGTGAAGATCATCTCTAACCATTGTCAGTCCCTTGAGTTATAGAAACAAGTCTTTTCTTCTATATTTATGTTGACCCTTGGTTTCCCTCACAGTGCCATGCACTGGGTAGAGACAAAATAAATATTTGCTGAATATTTTCCTCAGAGATTTCATTGACTTGGGAATGGCCAGTTGGCAAGTACCTCAGCTTTGTGAACTTACAAGGACAACTCATCCAGCCTACCATCAGTTGGTCAATTTGGAGGTTCTTAACTGACAATAGCTGGTAACTGACCCATTGTACGATTTTAGCCCACATACATACTTCTTCTCATACCTCCTTAGTGATAAAAATGGTTTTTCATCTCATTGTGCTTGGTGACTTGATTATAAACTCAAATTTCCCTCCTATCCCTTTACTCTTTATTTTTCTTGGCTATAACGTCTACAAATGTCTCAAATAGTTTCTTCCTATACATGCACATTAATAACAGAAGGTGTTTGTGCTGAGGTATCAAGCAGCCCCTCGGATTTACTGGACTAGATTCTTGATTTCGTATATTCACATGCAAATTCATTTTTTAAAGGCACGAAGAGGCGATGAAAAACTGATTACAGTGAAGGCAAAGGCAGAGAAAGAGGGACAGCCACAAACCATCCTGTCCGTCCAGGCTTTTTATTTCCCTGGACTGTTTCCAGAGTTGTTTTTGTTCTCATCTGTGAAATAGAAGAAGAGTTTGGCTCTGAAGCCGCAGCTGGGAGAATGCCCACCTTGCTGTCTCCCTGCCATTCCCTTACAGGTAGGAGTGATACACCTGGATCCCTGCCTTGGCACCTTTGTTCACAGCTCCCAGGAATCTACCTTTGCATCCCCTACTTTCCCTTCCTCTCCACCTGCCTGTTTCCCTCTCCCTCAACCTGAGACTCTATCCTGGCTGCCAATAGGTAGTGCCAATGCCAGCTTAGTATTTCTCACCCAGGCGGCTAATGGCCAAATTTCAACATGAAACCTTTCCCAGAGACTCATAGCACCGCAGCACATGTCCATGCCTTTGTCTGAATTGATGGGATGGGGGGAAGCCTCCAGGTATACAGAGGGGCTGCAATGGAAAGCTTTCTTTGCTCCATGTTATTATCTCAATGAATTATGACCTATTAAGAAGACATGAGTAGAATTCAATAACTTTCTCTCTCATCTCCCTGCCTCTGGCATCTACCTATTCATATTTATACTCAACTGTTGAATAATTCTTTGCAGATACCTTATCATATCACTGTTTAGGACCTGACGCCCTACTACCTACTGTGGGAAATGTAAACACTTCATCCCAGTGTTCAAATTCCTCAGTTTTGCTGTATCAAAACCACAAAGGATACAACACCTTGAAAGAATTTCACAATTGGCATGTCCATTTCTCTGACAAGACAATAGATTAAAATTCATAGAAGTAAGGTGACTTGTTCGAGGACACACAGCTAGAAATGACAAAGCTGGGAATGGAGGCAAGAGGTCAAACCCTCAGCCATTTTTTTTTTCCTAAAGTGCATGTACTTCCTTAATTGTAACCTGTTGAGCAGAATATGGAAAGGTACACAATTATCATTGAGCTCTGTGTGCACATGTGAGGATCTGATGGCTGGAAGTTTGAAGCTTGGAAATATGTGTTTACATGATGGTATAACCAAGGGGTTAAGTCTACAGGCTTTGGGGTCAGAGAAGCTGTGCTTGAATTCAAGCGGCCACTCATTAGCTGTCTATAGTCTTGGACAAGTTGCTTAATATCTCTGATCCTCAATGTGCTCATCAGGAAGACAGGGTAATGGCTTTCCTGGAAAAGAGTTGTAATAATATTGCTAAGAAATAACTATCCTTAAAATTATTCTACAGTGCTTACCTAACACTGATTTCATCCAAGATGATATGTTATCACCCCTCACATACCCTTTCTTTCCCAACTTTTTGTTACTTTTCTCACCTCTGCCTTTTGATATGCGACCCCGTCTCTCTTTTTCTACACATTAGGTCTCTCCCTCACCTTCTCAACACCTGTGGTAAACCTCAAGATGGCTCTATTGCCTTGTTCACTCCCTCTGCTGTGCAATAAAACCTTGGTTAGCCAGGATCGTTGAAAGAGCATCACGGGAGGTGAGTGGAGAAGATGCCTATCAGTAGGTAGTTTATTTGTTACCCGTAAATTATGTGATTCCAACAGTGTATCAATTAAAATTCTTCTAGTTTAGTGACAGCAAAGTGGACCCCAATTAGCTTAATTTTTTTTAAAATTGCATTTGTTTACTATTTCTGCTGTAACAAATTACCACAAATTTTAGAGGCTTAATACAATCCAAATGTATTCTCTTATGGTTCTGGAGCTCAGAAGTCTGAAATGACTGTCAATGGCTAAAATTAAAACATCAGCCTGACTGTGTTTTTCTGAACGCTCGGGGAGAGATTTGTGTTTCTTGCCAGCTCCGTTTCTCCATCTTTAAAGCCAGCATTGTGGGGCTGATTCTTTCTCATGTTGCCATTTTCTGGTTCCCTCTCTTCTGCCTTCCTCTTCACTTATGAAGGACCCTTTGTGATCACATTGGGCCCACCCAGGTAATCTAGATTAATCTTCCCATCTCAAGCTCAGCTGATTAGCGTGTTACTTCCCCTTTGCCACGTAACTTAACATACTCACAGGTTTGGAGGTTAAGGACATGGACACCTTCGGTGGCCATTATTCTGCCTATCGCATTCATATATACTTCTTGGTTTTACTTCCCAGGGGTTGGTTCTATTTCAAGGTTTCCCCTTGTGGTTGCAAGATGTCTTCCTGCAGCTCCTAGTTCTGCATCTTTCCTGCTTCTTGTCCAGCAGAGAACAGTCAACATCTTTGTCTTACCATTCTTGGCAAAGCTGTTGACATTTACTTCGATTAGGCCAGCAACAGCCATGTGCTCAGCTATAATCTAATGATTGTGGCCAGTGAAAGATGTGCTGATCGGCATAGGCCTGAGTTACAAGCTTTCCTCACTTCATCCTTCCAGGTTTACCTCGCCTGTGCCTTGCTCAGTTGAGACATTGATGAATGACCCCCTCCCCAGAAGAGTAAATAGGTCTTAAATCTGTGCTCTGCAGTGTGGTATAAACATGAAAATTATAACACTTATCCCATTATTGTAACTTTGCTTACATATTTATTGCTTAACTAGACTAAATGCTCTTCAGGGTCAGAGTCTGTGACTTATTCTTCTCTCAGAAACAGTTTTGTGGAACACAGAAGCCTTGGTGGGCCTTTTGAGGAGATTCCTGTAGGGTGTCATGGGATAAATTTTCTTAATAACAGTGAAATGTGATGAAATAATATTTGAAAATATTAATCACCATTGTCCCTGCTCCATACACATTTTTCCTCTTTGTCCTTCCCTCTGATTCAAGAAGGATTTGACATTTCTGTGCTTGTTGACTTAATGACAGGGGCAGGGGGAATGTTACAGGCAAAGAGCAAGGGTTGGGGAGAAATGGAAAACTGTGAATCAGGTGCTGAAATCTTGGCTGAGGTGTGTGCTTGGGGGGTGATCAGAAGGTCAGTAGAGGTCAGGAACAAGGTGAGGTTGAGAGTGGGATAGCGGGATACCATCAGCCTCAGAGAGCGGAGGGACGGTCGTCCCTCTAAGGGAGTTCCCTTGACGAGGTTGTGCTTCCAAGGCCAGCTGGCATCCAGTGACAGTTTGGTGCAGAGGACAAAGGCCTGGTCCTCTTGCTTCAGCTGGGGATAACTCTGCCGCACCTCCCAAGCTCCAGGGCTCCCTGTGGGATTGGCTGGGGGCTTTGTTGCAACAGCATGCCAGCTCAGCCTCTCTGTCTTCGCTTTCCTTGCTCTTTCACAGTGGTTCTGAGAACACAGCCTGATAAGCCTTCTGTTTGCAGATCTGTCTCAGAACTCATTCTTCAGGGAATCTGACCTATGATGTCTTCTATATCAATATTATATCAGAAAAAATGCAATTATCCTCTCTCTGTCTCTGTCAATCTCTGCCTGACTCAGTCTCTGCCTCTCAGGCTAGAGCTCAATCCCTTCTGTCCTTGGATTTCCCCATACAGAATATAACCCAGCCACGTTCATGGAGAGAGAAAGTGTTATGAGTTCTGGCTTTTCTTCTTCCTCCTCAGCAATCATTTCAAATCCAAGCTCTAAAATTTTAAGGGGGTGGGAGGGTTCTATAGTTACATCCTTGGGAAGAAGACAGGGGATGTTTGTAAACAGGCCTCTCTCCAGCTTTCATCTGTCTGTATATACTGGTGCACTGAGCATGGTCGATAAGCACATTGTGTTATCTGGTGCCTTCAAGCTGCCGTGAGTTCAAAGCAATCATTTTTCAGGGGCTGGATTTATCTAATCAGTACTGACACTCACAGCATGGCGCTAGGATTTTAGCTTCCAGCATAGGCATCCCTGAAGACCACATTGCCCCTCAGGAAATTTCATTTTAATGTCACCTAATGAAAGTATGAGTTACACTTCAGTGTATAAGACACACAAACCTTACATCCCTAAGCCCTCAGCTGGAGGTGATTCATATGTTTGCCCTAGAACGATGCAAACATAGGGCAACTTTTGACCCATTATGTAGCCATTAACCCTAAACTCCTTGCACTTTTTCCACCAGCTCCTCTCAGGGTCTTCTCAGTACAGGGAAATGGAAATGGTGGAGTGATATGACATGCACCTACCCTGGTGGGTCTTTGCTATTTCCGGATGTTTTAAAATTCCCCTGGGATTTCAATTTTCTTAATGCCCTGTGTCCTCACAATAACTGATCAAGGTGGGGCTTATTCACCCAAGTGACCAACTCCCAGAGGAACTTTAAAGAAGTACCCCACCCTCTCCAAAGGCCTGGGAAGCTGCTATTCAACCTCTCAACTGTTGTGATAGCTCTTCAGCAGCATTAGCTGCTGGGACTTGGCTGGAGTCACCCCCTTGTTTCTTTCAAAGTGTAATTCCTTCATTATCAGGGATGAGCCTTGGCTTCCTCTTCTTTTCCTTCCTTGTTTGGCTGGATAGCTGAAAGGAGGAGGGATGGTACCCAGATTCTACTTGCTGAATCTTAGAAGGTTTCACTTAGACCAGCCCTGGTCTGCTCTACATCTGTCCTACATTTCATCACTTCAGTCCCTCTCTGCCAGTGGTCTCTATATCTCTAAACACCACACAAATCCCATGCCCTTCCAGTAAGTAATTAAGACATTAGTCAATGCTACTTCTGCCTTTCAACATTCTTAAGCCTATTATAGAGCAGAGGTGCAAGGTGCTACTGTCATTGAAGGAGGGGGGAGGAGGGTGTTGGCTTTGAGCCTAAATGCTGGGCCTTGGAGACACCCCATTGACCTCCAGAATTTCTGGGACTCCCAAGAGTCATCAAAGCAATATCCTTGTTGAAGCTAATATATGGCTTTACAGTTCTTAAAATGTTGAATATCTTCCACTACAACTAACAAATGGCTGATATCCTGCATCTTCTCCATACCCTAGATGAAGAGCCCAAGTCCCTCCTTATAGATCACCCCCTGCAAACTTCCCCACAATACAGCAACTAAAGGGTAAGCCTGGCACAGTAGAGGACCCCAAAAACCTATTCCAGTGCCATTGCTGGTATCCACGTGTAGTGGGTTGAATAGTGTCCCCCCCAAAAAAAAATTCGTTTCTACCTGTAACTCCAAAATGTGACCTTACTTAGAAATAGGGTTTTTGCACATACAAATGGCCAACAGGGATATATTTTTAAAAATGCTCAAAATCACTAATTATCAGAGAAATGCCAATCGAAACCGCATTGAGATACCATCTCACCCCAGTTAGACTGGCTAGTATCAAAAAGACAGAAAATAACAAATGCTGGTGAGGATGCAAAGAAAGAGGAACCCTCCTACACCATTGGTGGGACTGTAAATTAGTACAGCCATCATGGAAAACAGTATGAAGATTTCTCAAAAACTACAGATAGAACTGCTATAAGATCCAGCAAACCTACTACTGGGTATATACCCAAAGGAATGGAAATCATCATGTTGAAGGGATACCTGCACTCCCATGTTTACTGCAGCTCTATTTACAGTAGCCATTATGTGGAACCAACCTAAATGTCTATTGATGGACGATTGGAGAAATAAAATGTGTTATATAGCTGCAGCTCTATTTACAGTAGCCAATATGTGGAACCAACCTAAATGTCTATTGATGGACGATTGGAGAAATAAAATGTGTTATATATACATGATAGACTCTACTTAGCCATAAAAAAAGAATGAAATTCGGACATTGGCAGTAACATAAATGAACTTGGAGAAAATTATGTTAAGTGAAATAAACCAGGCAAAGAAAGAGAAATACTGTATGTTCTCATTCACAAGTGGGAGCTAAAAATAAATAAATAAATACATAAACAAACAATAATAATAATAAAACAAATTTAATTTTTTTAAAAAATAAGGTCTTTGCAAATGCAATTAGTTAAGACGAGGTCACACTGGATTAGTGTGGACTGTAAATCCACTGATTAGTGTTCTTTATAAGAAATGAGAGGACACAAAGAGAAGCAGACACATGGGGAAGAAGCCATGTAAAGATGAAGTGAAGAATGGAGCAAAGCAGCTGCAAGCCAAGGAATGACAAGGCTTGTCAGGAGTCACCAGAAGCCGCAAGAGGCAAGGAAGGGTTCTTCCTCAGAGCATTCAGAGGGAACATGGCCACACCATTACCTTGATTTTGGGCTTGCACCCTTCAGAACTCTGAATGAATACTTTACTGTTGTTTTAGTCTACCATATTTGTGGTAATTGTTATGGAAGCCCTAGAAAACTAATACATCACTCTAGCTGATTAATGCCTGTGCCACAACAGTATGAAATATTGTGAATTCAACCCAGGTTGTGTGTCCTAGTCAACATTTCAGATGCCTAAGTTTTCCCTTTGAGCCAGTTTATCATTAGGGTCAGTAGACTGGTAGACTTCACAACAAATTTCTTTGGATTCACTACTTCATTGGCAAATCTAGCCCAGAACTACATATTCTAATTTGTTTTGATGAAGTTTCTGACCTTCCTCCAGTCTCATCACACCCAGTGGGAATCCTATCATCAGAATAGATGGATCTCTATACTGTTGTATTACTCTTGTAAGCAATTGAATGTCTATCCTAAATAATGCTAAAGGGATGACAGAGAAGTGCTTGGCTCTAGGCTGTGTGTGCTACCAAGCTCATGGTATCATTTAAATCCCACCAGATCCACAAGCTTCTAATCTGATGAGCCCCAACTGTAGTGGGGCTGTGTTGCTCATTGTCCTGGCTCAGAGGGGATCTTGAGCTGGCTCTGCTCAGTACCTGATTGGGTCCTAGGAATTTTTCTTTGTTTCCAACACCATTACTCCAGTAGTTTTTCAAGACTTGTAGGTGTCCTAGGAAATTACAAGGGAGTAATTTCTTCAGGTGTGGATTGGCATTACTTCTGTTCAATGGTTCCTGGATAAGTGTTAGATACAGGCAAAGTACAGTCCTCTGCAGATAACTATGCAAGGGTCAGCTAGCTCAGACCCTAGAACAGAGAGCATGCTCACTGCAGTGAAGGCTGGGCTGGCCTGGATGCTGACTCAGCTCCCAGTTGGTTCCTGGGTGCTCAAACAAGCCCCCCACAATAGCCTTTTGATAAACATCCTTGTTCCTGCCAAACAGCCCACCCACCTCACTGTTCTCCCAACCTCCTGCTCCAGTTCATCTTCTACCTCTTTGTTTCCTTTGGGGGTACTTTGTCTGATAGGCAGAAAATGCCCTACTCTCTCACTCCTCTGATATTTCTCTCAAACATTTTGTCTATCCTAGAAATTTTTTATTCTTACAAAGGCTGAGGCTTTTGCAAACAGGCCCAGGAGGAATCCTTTGGCTTTCTTCCTTGTTGCATCTTTCCCTGGGTTTCACGAACCCAGAATGGCCTAACTGCTTGTGTGGGGAGAAGAGAAAGCGGAAAATCACTGGGAAAAAAATATCCATTAAACTCTCAAAAAAATGTTATTTCACTGTATTAAAAGTATTTTAAAAACTCTTTTTACAATTAACCCACAATTTTCAAATATTGTTTTGCAGACTCATGAAATACCTTCCAGACAGATGGTGTGAGTGTCCTATAAACTATATAGATTAGAGACTATAGATGTGATGAGGTTCTGGATGTGACCTCTTCAGGGACAGGAATGGCATCTGTCTCATTACCTTGGGACAACACTCAGCACATATGGATTCTTAAAAATGCTTCCTGGTATCTCTGGAGTCCCTGCGCCTGGGTTCATAGACCCATGACCCTTGTTGGAACAGGGATCTGTTTCCTCTTTTCACTAAAGAGAAATAATAGTTTGGGGCCAGCCACAGCATTCTGAGAAAGTCATCAAGAAATAAAGACAAGTGAAACTAGGCGACAGGGATCTGTTTCCTCTTTTCACTAAAGAGAAATAATAATTTGGGGCCAGCCACAGCATTCTGAGAAAGTCATCAAGAAATAAAGACAAGTGAAACTAGGCTCACAGCTTCTGAGAAGGGAAAATCTCCTCTGCTGCTCCAACTTCAGCTGCTTATCCCAATCTGATGTACAGTCAGCTTCTTATTCCCCGAATCTGATGTGAGACATCTGTCTCTCAGCCTTCAGGAGTGTTCTCTATCCTTCTCTTCTCCCAAGGGGGAGGTGGCCTATCTCCAGCACATGAATTATGGAGTCCTTACAAATGGCTGCTTGGCCTTGCGGCTGTGTAAGGCTTGCTGAGCTTTTCCCCACACAGCTGAGAGCCTCCACCTACCTTATCTTTCCTGGCCTCCTCCTCCCTCAAGCTGTTACCTTATTTTTCCATTTAGATTAAACAGCAACATTCTTTCTTCTTGGCTTTCTGGGTCTGTTCCTATTAACCCATGTCAGCAGCTGAGGACATTGTAGGCAAAAACCTGACTTAGTGAAGACAACACTCCCAGCTGGTTCAGGCCACATGGGGCCCATTTTCCTACACACATTAAGTCCTGACCTAGACCACCAGGGGAACTGCTGAAACTCTGTAGCTTACTGTGGCTTGCAGGTTGGAGAAAGGATTATAGACCATCTTTTATAACCTTCTCTGAATTTATCTGGTATTTCAAAGAACATAATTTTTGCCTGACAGAACAAATGCATGAATTCGAAAGAGAAAATCTCACTTTGGGTTCTCTGTTAATAAGGTCACTTTGTCCCAGGTTTACATGGCGAGTGTTTTACATTCAAACCAGATCCTTGACTCTTACTATCAAAGAAAACTTATTTTTAAAACAATCGATGATCCCTCTTAATAAATCGTGCAGACAGGCTTGGACAGCTGTTGTCTCCCTAATCCCTCTCAGACTTATTTCGTCTTCGGTGAGCACTGCTTCCAGTGATAAATCTGAAAAGATTCTTTGGTTGCTTGTCTGACATTCGCTGCAAACAGACATAGGAAAAACGTAGGAGCTGTTTTTGTGCCCCTCTTTCAAGTTTTTAATCCTCCAACCACTCTCTTCTTTGTCTTAGTTATTAAATTTTGTTTTCAAGTCTTTTAATTTTTCCTTTTGGGTCAATGTTACATTTTTCCCAGTATAAAACCATTTTATTATTCACCAACCTCCTCCACTTTTAAAAAAATCCAGCATTCTTATTAGGCGACCAGATAGCATATGTCTCTGTTGTGATGCAGTACATCACCTCCGATGTGTGCAAGCCAAGAATGTTTAACTTGAGTCCTTTAAGCCTTTAACTGCAGAAAAACAGTTCTACGAGTCAATGTCATAAAACAGAATTGGATGGGGTGATGTTCTAGATTGGGAGAGAAGTAATGGACAGAACAAACAGTTGTAACGTGTGATCCTGGATTGGACCTGGTCTGAACTATTCATCTCTAAAGGACATTTTGGCACAATTGGGTAAATTCAAAAGTCGATTCAGATTTAAAGTAAACCTTTGTTGGTATGGAAAGGTAGTGCTTGGCAACTGAAAAAGTAGATTACAAAAGAGCCTGTGTGATATGATCTGATTTTGGATGAAAAATATCCGTGCATTTTTACACACGCATACACACACATATACACATATATCCATATATATAATATGCATAAGAAATCTTAAAGCATATACGATGCTGAGTGTTAGTGTAAATGTCTTGTTTTAATTTCCTTATTCTTATTGATCTGTATTTTCNAAACAGAATTGGATGGGGTGATGTTCTAGATTGGGAGAGAAGTAATGGACAGAACAAACAGATGTAACATGTGATCCTGGATTGGACCTGGTCTGAAATATTCATCTCTAAAGGACATTTTGGCACAATTGGGTGAATTCAAAAGTAGATTCAGATTTAAAGTAAACCCTTGTTGGTATGGAAAGGTAGTGCTTGGCAATTGAAAAAGTAGATTACAAAAGAGCCTGTGTGATATGATCTGATTTTGGACTAAAAATATCCGTGCATTTTTATACACGCATACACACACATATACACATATATCCATATATATAATATGCATAAGAAATCTTAAAGCATATACGATGCTGAGTGTTAGTGTAAATGTCTTGTTTTAATTTCCTTATTCTTATTGATCTGTATTTTCTAACTTCCTATGAGACATACTGCTTGTAATAATTACTTTAATCAATTGATTAATTAAGGAAGGAAGGAGGACATCTCATTAATAATGATGTAATGATTTGCACTACTTTTGGTGAAACACCAAATAAAGAGTTGTGTGAATTTTAGTAAATGTCATAATTTAATTATCTTAGTGATCATGATTCTTAAGTGTCAGGGAGCATAACTGTTCTGGAATTTGGGTCTTCATTTACTGCTATGCTAGCTCCCTTAATTAATTTTTTGAAACACGCACTCCTGTTTATTAAAGAGGAGTGAAAAAAAATCACTGGTAAAAATTCACTTCCTGATTAATCAGGCTTCATCTGAAGTTTTACCTTCATTCACACATCGCTCCTTTTGTTAAAAATAACTATTTAGAGCAAAAGCCTCTAAGGAGGCTGTCTGGCTACCTGAGAAAAAGGACAGAAAGTACTTGACTTCTAAATGATAGAAGATTCTTGATTTTCAAATGTGGTCTATACATTCTTTAGGTTTCAAGGAACGTAGAACTAGGTAGACTGAGCGTTTGACAATGAGTTTATAATCAACCACAGACTCATCTCATTCAGTGGACTTTTCCAGAACATAGAAACATACATGTATGCGTAAAAAACTGTCACATTTATTTCAATGTGTTAGTTTTTTTGTGATACAAAATTCATGCAATGTTAAGATATTTTCTTAGCTTCTAATCATTCACATTTGTGATCAGCATGCCATTAATAAAACATTTAGTGGGATACAGTAGAGGAAAGAGCCCTACTGTGTACCTTGAGAAGGCTCCTTAAAGGCGGATAGCAAAACAGTCATTAAACTAGTTTGACATCTGTCTAACTATTCACATTCCTCGTATTGTCTTCACGGATTCCGTAAGACACTGTTGAGAAGCTCAGTGGAGTCCAGATGCACTGTACTACGTATGCCCTTGATTTATTACTGTAGAAACTCTATGACAAAATGAAGTGAGGTTTTTACAATA
>NW_007726134.1:949088-967237 GCF_000696425.1 Galeopterus variegatus | reverse complement strand
AAATGATAGAAGATTCTTGATTTTCAAATGTGGTCTATACATTCTTTAGGTTTCAAGGAACATAGAACTAGGTAGACTGAGCCTTTGACAATGAGTTTATAATCAACCACAGACTCATCTCATTCAGTGGACTTTTCCAGAACATAGAAACATACATATATGCGTAAAAAACTGTCACATTTATTTCAATGTGTTAGTTTTTTTGTGATACAAAATTCATGCAATGTTAAGATATTTTCTTAGCTTCTAATCATTCACATTTGTGATCAGCATGCCATTAATAAAACATTTAGTGGGATACAGTAGAGGAAAGAGCCCTACTGTGTACCTTGAGAAGGCTCCTTAAAGGGGGATAGCAAAACAGTCATTAAACTAGTTTGACATCTGTCTAACTATTCACATTCCTCATATTGTCTTCACGGATTCCGTAAGACACTGTTGAGAAGCTCAGTGGAGTCCAGATGCACTGTACTACATATGCCCTTGATTTATTACTGTAGAAACTCTATGACAAAATGAAGTGAGGTTTTTACAATAAAACTTGCACTAAGAAAACTCACACTAGCTCCCTTTAATGACATCTTCTAAAGTCTTGCCTTATACTGACGTCAAACACACTGGTCTATGCTTTGCACAATCAGTACTAATGATTTAAAAATATTTGAATTCATCTAAGTACTCTCCCCTTTTCGGTGATACCACAGCGATAACTGATAGAAGTTAGCCAGTCTCCTCGTAGTCTCTGGGATGCAACTGTTGGATCTCTGAACGTTTTGTTCTTACCAATACCAGGCCTGCACTGACCTTCAATTCCACTCTTTTCCCACTATCTGTTTCGTCCTTTCCAGATTAAAAAATCAATTGTGTTGGTAGAGAAGATGGATGTCTCACAAGTTTTGTTTCTGTCATCTGAAAATTATAGCTCTATCCTTTCTTTATTATTTCTGCCCCAACACTATAAAGCCCTTTTAGTATTCTTTCCACATTTGCAAGTTTTGCTTATTTCCAGCATTAACCTTTCAGACACAATTCTTTCTGCATTCTTTTGTTGATCCTCAGTTTTGTTGATCCTTTGTTTCTGACTTTTGTACCTTCATTTTCAACTTTAAGCTACTTGGAAAGTTTTCTGTGTAGCCATTAATTTTTAGGCCATTTCACCCACTTTTTCCTTATTGGAATCACGATTGCCTAGTCGCAATTATGGTTTGAAGAATAACCTAACTCCCTAGAACTACTTCTATAGTTTTCTGTGTAGCCATTAATTTTTAGGCCATTTCACCCACTTTTTCCTTATTGGAATCACATTGCCTAGTCGCGATTATGGTTTGAAGAATAACCTAACTCCCTAGAACTACTTCTATACCATTTCACAAAATTGAGTTACCTATTCTCTGATATTTATGAAGTCCACTGGCCCCAAGTCCTGTGGCTGTGATAGCAGACATTTCATTCGGGCAGCTCCATGCCTCACTTGTGTGCCTATGACCAGCATCACCAATAGATTAAGGTATCCTTTCCCATGGTCTGCCTCCTTCCTCATTGTTCTCAAGACTGGGCTCCACCTCTACCACCAGGTGAGTGGAATTGGCACTTGATCTGCTATCAAATGCTCCATGGCATTTGATTCTTAAAACATTCTCAGGTTCTTGTTATTTCCACTTTAACAATAAGTTCCTCCAAGTTAACCAGATTTAGGATTTTTAAGAGATATGAGTTTATTATAAATGTGTCAAGAAAACAATTATGTACATAACAAACAGTACAGATTAGGTTAATGATCTTGGTAAAAGAATATTTAATTGGCTTGTTAATCAATTTGTAAAATACTTCAGATGCTTTCTTATTCCTTCTTCTCTTCTACCCAGACTGGATTCTTTAAGGAAGGAATTCTCTATCATCATGGTGATGTAGGAATATTCATAACATCTCTTGTTTATCCTTTGGTGTGGTCCACTATTATGAGCTCCCAATTTTCATTTTCCAGAAGATGAGCCCATGAATATACTATTGAAAATGGCTCATAGTGGCAGTCTGTGTTTCCACTAGTTCTTCTGGTTATCTATTGCTGCATAGCAAACCATCCCAAAACTTATGCCTGAAAACCACACTAATCATTTATTTTTCTCATGAAGCTATAATTTGCGTAGCACTGGCAGGGATGGCTCATCTCTGCTGCATGAAACATTGTCTGGGGCAGCTTTACTGGGAGCTGGAAGATTCACTTCAAGCTCGTTCTCGCATACAGGTGGCAAATCAATGCTGACTCTCAGCTGGGGTTCAACTGAGCCAAGGGGCCTCAGCTCGTCTGGGTCTTTCTGCAAGTTGCTTAGATTTCCTCATAACATTGTATCTTGGTTTTGAGCATGACCCATGAAGAAAGCAGAAGTGCATGGCATTTTTGTCACCTAGCCTTGGAAGGAGAAGAGACATAGACTCTACCTTTTGATGAAAATACTATCTGCTCCAATAGCAGACTAAGTCTGTCTGCTGATTACTGTGTTTTAGTAAATCAAAGGATGTTGAGTGAGCATGGTTACCTAGTATGACATCAACATTATGATTTGGAGGAGATAGTCTTAGTTTCTCTCACGTATTTAACCAACAGATATTGATGGCGAACTATGTGTCAAATGCTGTGTTAGGTGCTCTAGTGACTCTTAAATTCATATCTCCATCACTTCTTTCACTTCTGTTCACCCTAAATAAAGTAGCACCTCCCCATTATTTCCTATCCTTAATACAAATGTTTTGTAGCACATAAAACCACACAGCATATTCTAAATTTATTATTTGCTTCCTTAACAAAAATTAAAGTACATGAAATGATGTTCCTAGCACTAAAAAATACCTGGCACACAGTGTGATCAACAAATATATGTTGAATTGAATTGACCACTTGTTGAGATATGAAATGGAGGGAGATAGCAGAGACAGAGATAACTGAAGTTCAAGCCAGGATGCCTGGAAGAATAATGATGCCATGATTCGAAGTGGAGAGGAATTGGGGTGGAAGTGTTTTCATTGTAGTTGCTGTTTTTGTGCCATATTTAAAGATTTGTCTCTTTGGAGGCACACATTTGATTGCATTCTGGAATATCCCACAGATATAAAAACAAGCAGCTAAATGTTCCAAAATGTTTCCTGACAAGCACAACACTTTGTTAGCTATTTGGCCTGCTGCCTTTTTACCTTCCAACATCTTCTGGGACATCTTTACTACAGGAAATGCTACTCCAAGTGTCTTAGGGTGATCAGTCTCCATGGTTAGTTATTAATCAAAGAAAAATGATAATGACTCATGTTAGCCTTTTATCCTTGGCAAGGCCATTTCCTAGAAGTAATATCCAAACATGATGAAGTGTGGAATCTCAGTTGCCCAGACTAGAGAAGGTTAATGATCTCAGTTCCCACACAGGTGCATGGGGTTAGGGGACATAATGGAAAAGGGCTGGAAATCCCAGATACAAACAGGACCTCAGGTCAAGGAGGGCTTCCCAAAAATAACAACTGTTGAACACCCAGGGCCTCTCTGGGTGTGAGCCAGTAGACATCACTAGTACACACAGCACTCAAGTGGAAACAGAGGCGAATGATTTGGCAATTGTTTCTGGTCATAGAAAACTATAAAACAAAGTTCTATTAACATAAAGCTAAAAGAGGGACTGTTGCAGCTGTAATGTGACTATATTTCATACATTAATTCTTGGAGCCTAGAAATAGTGGAATATTGGTGGCTTTCTTATGTAAGAAACCCCAGAAAGGAGCCATAATCAGGATTCCCATGATTTTTCAACTCTGGTGATCCTGAAGAAATGGGAGGTATCCAAAAGGCATCCAGGATAAAGTGAAAAGACAATAAACCGGTATGGGTTTTCTCTCTCAGCACTATCCTGGATCCTCTGAATAGTGGTTCTCAAACTTACTGCACATCTCCTGGTAAGGCTTTAAAAATTAGTACTCTTAGGCTGCTCCAGAGACCAATTAAATCAGAATATTTGGGGCTGGGGTCTGATGTGTATTTTTTAAAGCTTGCCAGGTGTATTATTGCCAGTTTCAGAGGGCTGCCACAATGAAGTATCACAGACTGGGTGGCTTAAACAACAGAAATGTATTGTCTCACAATTCCAGAGGCTAGAAGTCCAAGATCAAGGTGTTGACAGGATTGCTACCTTCCATCATCTGTGAGGGAGAATCTACTTCATGTCTCTCTTCTAGCTTCTGGTAGCCTCGGGCATTGTCCTAGATTATAGATGACATTCTCTCTGTGTCTTCATATGTTCTTCCCTCTGTGTGTGTCCCTGTGTCCAAATCTCCCCTTTTTATAAGGACACCAGTCGTATTGGATTAGGGCCCACCCTAATGACTCACATTCACTTGATCATTTGCAAAGACCCTACTTCCAAATGAGGTCAAATCCACAGGTACTAGGGGGTAGGAGTTCAAAGTCTTTTGGGGGAGACACAAGTTAACCCACAACAGTAGGTGATTACACTGTGTGGCTAATTAGAGGACCTGATCTAAATCTGACCTAGACCTCCCTCCACCCAGCCACTCTGGGAAGAAGGAGTGGGGAAGAGAGAAGGAGAAGGGAAAAGAAGAGAAGCCAAGGAAAACATAAAGAGATGTCAAAACCACACTGAGATACCATCTCACCCCAGTTAGGATGGCCAAAATCCAAAAGACGCTGAAAGATAAATGCTGGCGTGGTTGCAGAGAAAAAGGAACTCTCATACATTGTTGGTGGGAATGCAAAATGGTGCAACCCCTATGGAAAATGGTTTGGAGGTTCCTCAAACAGCTGAAGATAGATCTACCATACGACCCAGCTATCCCACTTTTCACTTATTGGAGGGAGCTAAAGGTGAATGAATCAATTTCACTTATTGGAGGGAGCTAAAGGTGAATGAATCAATTTCACTTATTGGAGGGAGCTAAAGGTGAATGAATCAATTTCACTTATTGGAGGGAGCTAAAGGTGAATGAATCAATTTCACTTATTGGAGGGAGCTAAAGGTGAATGAATCAATTTCACTTATTGGAGGGAGCTAAAGGTGAATGAATCAATTTCACTTATTGGAGGGAGCTAAAGGTGAATGAATCAAACTCACACAAAAACAAACAGCAGCAACAACAACAACAACAAAAAAAAAAAACCGGGGGGGGGGGGGGGGGAAGATTTAAAAACCCCAACTTTTTTTTTTTTTTGAAGCTCTTACAACAAGAAAATGGAGGGGACACATCTGGGTGGGAGGGGGGAGAGGGAGGAGGGAGGGAGGTTTTGGTGATGGGACACAATAACTAACTACATTGTATATTGACAAAATAAAAATAAAAAATAAAAAAAATAAAAAGAGATGTCTAGCAGAGCTCATACTTGATTGTAAGTGAGGAGGGAGATGGATGCTCTTCCTTGTGCCTGTCACAGCTCCTTACCCCCAGGGATGACTCACTCTTGAAGATAAGCACTCTTTGGCTCCAACCTCTTCTACTTATTCTGACCATGTGAACCTCATTTTTTCCTACAAGATTGATTCAAGAACTTCCTATTTTCAGTGGCTCTCAGTCCAGAATAAGCATTGGGATAAACTGGGGAGCTTTTAAATGAAACACCAAGTTCAGTCTCCCTGTCTAACAGGTCAGTCAGAATCCCTGTGCGTAGAGGTTGGCCGTAAACATATTTTTAAAGTACCCCAAGCTTCTATTTGTGATGTAGTAACTGTGATTGGACTTTACCTTCTGCTGTAAACAAGTAAAAAACTTGACAAAATATATGAAATGACAGGTTTTAGATACTGGACAACAGGAAGCAAGAGTTGTAATCCCTGAGAGGAGGAAAACTGAAGAGATGAGCTCTGATCTCCCAGCTTTCTGCCTGCGGACACCTTCTGACTACATGCAGGAAAGAGAATCTGAAGCAGGGCACATCTAGCAAAGGAGATAAAACAAGAGTACCGGAGAGCTGAAATAGCCTTTCTAGAGAATAGTACCAGAGAGGAGGAAACTGTTTAGAGAAATCTGTATAGGGCTTCTCTTGAGTTCAGTCTTTTGCTAAATGTCAAGCCATGCATGTGTAGGGAGAAACTCTACAAGTCTAAGCAAGACCTGAGAAGTAGCAGTAAACCGAATAATTTCTAGAGCTCACACAGGGCTGGGAGACATCCAGTTCTGATTAGACAGAATGGAGAGTCCCTTTTGAATACCCAAGACATTCAGCAGAGACTCCAGACGGGCCATAATTCAGAAGTAGTGCTAAACTAGCCCCCAGAGTATGAAATAGTCTGCATCTACCTTAACAAAGCTTCAAAACAAGCCTTAAACAGACCAAGCTGATCCACAAGTGACTTAATTGCATGCCAGAACAAAGCCCACCACTTAAAGGAAGGCTACTGAATCTACGACTCAACAATGTAAAATACAGTGTCTACATCCCTTCAAAAATTACTAGACATATGAAGAAGCATGAAAATGTGATACGTAAGAAAAAAAATCCTCAAAAATGACAGAGGTGATGGTATTAGCATATAAGAACTTCAAGACAGGTATTTTAAATATGTTTCGAGTTAACAAAAAATAAGAATATAATAAAGAGAGGAACTTAAAATAAAAAGTTCCCTCAGGGCCAGCCCCGTGGCGCACTCAGGAGAGTGCGGGGCTGGGAGGGCAGCGATGCTCCCGCTACGGGTTAGGATCCTATATAGGACTGGCCAGTGGGCTCACTGGCTGAGCGCGGTGCGGGCGACACCACACCAAGGGTTGTGATCCCCTTACCGGTCATGAAAAAGACAAAAAACGTTCCCTCGGATGATTAAAATATGCAGACAGGATTGAAGGAGTTGTTAGATATTCTGTTCTTTGGCAAAGAAGGTGAAAACATATTTGGTTGCTGGAGGAACTTGGGGGAGATATTAAACAGGGTAGATAGTAGTGACTGCCTAGTTCATGTTATGAGTCCACTTCCTAGAAAGCATTTTATATCTTTCCATATCAGTATATCCCAGCTCAGGCATAGTGTGCTTTGTGTGTGGTGGCACTTGATAAAAGGATATTGACCCTATAATGTGATAACTATCATGCACAAATGCTCAGATGTGTGTGTGTGTGTATACGTGTGTGTGTATTCTCAAGTAACAATATGTTTTGTTTAGGATTAAAAGATTACTTAATGGATTTTAATTTTTTTAAAAAAATTATACGTTTTTACATTTCAGCAGTCGTATAACCACGTTTTACATCTAATTATAGAAAACAAAATATGAGCATCCGAAAGCCCTCCTGCATTTTTATAGACACTTTAAACTTGGGTCTCTGATAAGAACATTATAATAAATGTCATATGCTTTCAATAGAAAAATCAATGATACCCTAAATAGATAATCTAGGAAAGGAGATGTTTTAAGGAGTTGCTTAAATTGGATATTTGGGAATATATTTCCCATAGAATGTAGGGGCCATTTCACCAGCTTTAGAAATGAGAGCACTATTTGATTGCTTTTAAAAATGTGGTGTCTGTTGCAGACAAGTGCCTAAAAGTATTATTTCAGAATCAATCAAATCACTACATATGATTAAGTTATTCAGATTTGTTCTCGAGATCCCCAAACTTAACACTGAAACAGTATGTGGTAAATAACTTACATTTAACTCAAAAATTGCCCAAATATATGAGTAGCTTCTTTTGAAGCCTGTGGTTTTTGCTAGAAT
This sequence comes from Galeopterus variegatus, assembly GCF_000696425.1. Classification (NCBI taxonomy): domain Eukaryota; kingdom Metazoa; phylum Chordata; class Mammalia; order Dermoptera; family Cynocephalidae; genus Galeopterus; species Galeopterus variegatus. The sequence continues at coordinate 959,536 of NW_007726134.1, read as the reverse complement.
CAAGAATTCTGCCTGCACATTTCATCATAATTACAATCTTATATCATTAGATAAGCAACCAGGTTGAGGATATTTTTAATTTGAAGAAAACAACACTAGCTATATGGACAACTTGAAGCTAAAAACTCAGTGACTTATGTAAAGAAGGGTTAGTCACAACAAAGTGATTTTAACGTTTTTAAATGGTTATATGCAACATAAGACATGAGTGCATGCAGCTCCCTGCCTGGAACATTGTGAAAGATCTCGTGATATTTCACAGACTCCAAGAGAAAAATTCGGAATTGGAAAACATTCAGTGAATGACACTGAGGTTAATCTCAAAAGGAGAAATCATGCTGTAGGGAATATCTGAACAATGGGAAGCCAGTTTCTGCCTTAAAACAGTCCACTGGAGTCCAAACTCTACGTGGTCACTCTGAGACTTTTTCTTTTTTTGGAAATAGCATTTTATTTTGAATTGGAAATGGTGAGGGAAAATAGTGAGAAAAGTGAACTTCAGGTGACGAATTCCTTTCATGGGAAAAATGTGAACTCCAGTAATATTTTTATCTGACATAGATAATAAGACAAATAGGTATTCAGAAACAGACTTGAAAATTCAAAGCAGACGTCAGGGAGTAATATTAAACTCAGAAATCACAAGTATGTGAGAAGGATTATTGCAGAAGAGGGCTCATGGTGGAATGAGGAGAGAGAGAGATAGATAGAGATAGAGATAGAGATGAGAGAGAGAGAGAGAGAGAGAGGGAGATGGGTAGTCATCATTGAAACAATCTAAAGATATGGGGAAAAAAGATACAGAATAGGTAATACATGCACAACCTTTTTTTCACTAAAGCATAGTTGATTATATGTATTTGTGGGGTACAGAGTTGACTATCAATACTTGTGTACAATGTGTGATGATCAAATCATGATAATTAGCATATTCTTCATTACAAAATGTAATCATTCTTTGTGTCCAGTTTCTCACTAACCACCCTCCCCCTCCCCCTTTCTCACCTCTAGTAACTACAGTTTTGTTCTCTCCTTATAAAAGTTCGAAATATTACTGTGATTGTCCTTCCTTCCTCTCTCTCTCTCTCTCTCTCTCTCTCTCTTTCTCTCTCTCTCTGACTTTTTAGCCCCCACTTACAACAAATGAGGACATGTGGTATTTCTCTTTCTGTACCTGGCTTGTTGCACTTAACATAATTTTCTCCAAGCTCATCCATGTTGCTGTGAATAGCAGAATTTCATTCATTTTTATGGCTGAGTAGTATTCCATTGTGTATATATACCACATTTTCCTTATCCAGTTGTCCACTGATGGGCATTTAGGTTGATTCCGTATCTTGGCTATTGTACATAGAGCTGTGATAAACATGGGAGTGCAGGTGTCCCTTCTGACACGATGATTCCCTTTCCTTTAGCTATATACCCAGTAGTGGGATCGCTGGATTGCATGGTAGTTCTATCTGTAGCTGTCTGAGAAATCTCCATACTGTTTTCAATAATGGCTGTACTAATTTACATTATTACAGTCCCACCAACAGTGTAGAAGCATTCCCCTTTCTCTGCATCCTCACCAGCATTTGTTTTCTGACTTTTTGATAATAGCCCATCTAACTGGAGTGAGATGATATCTCAGTGTGGTTTTGATTGGCATTTCTCTGATGATTAGTGATGTTGAGCATTTTTTCAAGTATTTCTTGCCCATTTGTGTGTTTTCCATTACGAAATGTCTATTCAGCACCTTTGCCCATTTTTTAACTGGATTTTTTTTTTTTTTTTTACCATTTAGTTCCTTGTATATTTTGTGTATTAACCCTTTGTCAGATATATAGTTTGCAAATATTTTCTCCCATTCTGTAGGTTGTCTTTTCACTCTGTTGATTGTTTCCTTTGCTGTGCGGAAGCTTTTTAGTTTTATATAATCTCATTTGTTTATTTTTTCTTTTGTTGACTGTGTTTTTTAAGTAATATCCACGAAGTCTTTGTCCACTCCTATATCCTGAAGTGTTTCTCCTATATTTCCTTCTAGTTTTGTAGCTTCAGGTCTTGTATTTAAGTGTTTAATCTATTTTAGGTTGATTTGGGTATGTAATGAGAGGTACGGGTCTAGTTTCATTCTTCTACATATGGATGTCCAGTTTTCCCAGCACCGTTTCTTGAAGAGGCTGTCCTTTCCCCAGTGGATGTTCTTCATGCCTTTGTTGAAGATCAGTTGGCTGTAAGTATGTGGATTGATTTCTCTGTTCTGTCTTCTGTTCCATTGGTCCTTGTGTCTGTTTTTATGCCAGTACCATGACATGCACAACCTTTCGTAGTATCAGTTCTGATTGCTGAATCTTTCATGTCTCAGACTCTTACCTTCAACAGGCTTCTGATGGGTATAGTTATGTCCTAATCTGTTCACCTCTGTACTCATCACTGTGTTAAAGTGTTACTTCTTGCCTGCCAGGTTTGGACCTATCAAAATTGATACACATTTTGCTGGTAGAGAAGTTATTCACAAAGGAGCAAAGATTATACACATCCCCTAATTATAAAGGCTCAAAAGAAGGGTTTTACTAAAACTTTAATGCTAAGCAGATGCCATATTTTCTCCTTTATGCCTGGTACCTGATGTACTGAAATCATTTCTTGAACACAGTAGAGAAGCTTCAGTACCATAGGTCTAGTTTTTATTAGGCCTGCCTATTTAAATCTCATGAGATTGTTTGCCTTACCCCTGATAACATATGAAGATTCTGTCCCCACACACATGTACTAGGAATGCTATATGAGAATGCTCACCTCTCTGGCTCTTACTTTATTCCCCAGCTCTTCTTGCTGGCTCTGTACCTGTGTGAGCTAGCTGGGTTCATAGCTTTTCACGTGATGCAGTAGCCAGAGCACACGTACTAGCTGTTCCCCGCTACTGGGCCATGACTCAGGCCTTGGTAAAGGAAGTGTCCTCTGAACTCTCCCTTAGATATCAAGAGAGGGTGGGTGAGCAGGACTTACATGACAAATCTACTGTGACATTCCAGTCTCTGAAAGCCTTTGGATACTTCCTCCACAGCATACCAAGGAAGTTCATTTTAACTTCACAACCTCTCAATCATTTCTCATATTTCAGCCAGTTTGTAGACCCAGAATCCCCTGAATAAAGGGGAGCCTGGGTGTCCTTGAGGAAGGGCCCTCCTATACTGCCCAAAATGTGAGGTCCACCAGTAATAGTAGGGGCTTATGAAGGTAAAGTGATCAATGGAATTTTGGTCAGGTACATCTCACAGTGGACCTGTTGGATCCCTGAATTCACCCTGTTATTATTTCCTTAGTTCTTAAGTAATAGAAATAGACACACTCAGCAATTAGCAGATACCCACAATTGATCTGTAGAGTGAAAGCTATTAGGATAGGAAAGGCCAAGTAGAAGCTACTAGAAGTGCAATTACTTGCCAAAATAGTAGGTCAAAATCACTCCTGAATTCCCTGAATGACTTCAGAAATTAGTGCCACCATCAAAGCCTTGAAAGAGGCAAGGATGGTGATTCCTACCTCCTCCCCACACAACTCACATATTTGACCTGTGCAGAAGACAGATGGATGTTGGAGAATAATAGTGGCTGTTATGATTGAATGTTTGTGTTCTCCCAAAATTCACATGTTGAAATCTTAACCCATAAGGTGGTCATATTAGAAGGTGGGGTCTCCAGGAGAGAATTAGGTAATGAGGATAGAGCTCTTGTGAATAGCATTAGTGACCTTATGAAAGGGTCCCCCAAGAACTCTCTAGCTTTCTTTCTGCCCTGCAAGGGTACATGAAGCTGGCTGTCTGCAACCTGGAAGAAAACCCTCTCCAGAACCTGACCGTGCTGGACCTTGGTCTCAGACTTCTAACCTCCAGAACTATGAGAAGTAAATTTCTGTTATTTATAAGCCACCCAGTCTATGGTATGTTGTTACAGCAGCCCAACCTAAGACAAGTAGACTCCTGTAAACATAGTCAGACAGCAACTGCAATTGCAGCTGTTTCGGATGTGGTTTTATTTCTAGAGCAAATCAACACATCTCCTGGCAATTCATATGCAGCTATAAATAAAGTTAATGCTTTTTTCTGTATAACTATTAGTAAAAACCACTAGAAGCAATTTGTTTTCAGCTAGTATGGCCAGCAAATATACCTTCACTGTCCCACCTCAGGACTATATCAACTCTCCAGCCCTATGCCATAATACAGTCCACAGACCTTGATTGCCTTTTTATTTTAAAGGGCACGACGCTGGCCCATTACGTCGATGATATTGTGCTGCCTGAACCTGGTGAGTGGGAAGTAAAAACTACTCTAGATACATTGTTAAGTTATGTGTATGCCACAGAATGGGAAATAAATACCACAAAAATTCAAGTATCTTCCATGTTGGTGAAATTTCTAGGACTTCACTAGTCTGGAACATGTTGAGTTATTCCTTCTATGGTGAAAGACAAGTTGCTGTATCTGGCTCCTCCCACCACTACGAAAGAGGCATAATGCTTAGTGGATTGTCTTTGGATTTTGGAGGCAACATATAGTCTGTTTGGGCATGGTACTCCAAACCATTTACCACATTACCAGAAAAGCAGTCTGTTTGGAGTAGGGAGAAGGGTAGAGACGGCATTGGGACAGGTCTAGGCTGTCATGCAAGCTGCTCTGCCACCTTGTCTGTATAATTCAACAAATCTGACGGTGCTTAAAGTGTCAGTGGCACTTTAAACACTTTAAGATAAGGATGTTGTATAGTTTCTTGTGATCCTCTATAGTTGAATCATAATTCATACCCTTTGGATTTTGTAGCAAAGCCATGATACCTTCTGCAGATAACTACTTTTCTTTTGAGAAAAGCTTTTGGCTTATTACTGTGTGTTAGCAGAAACTGAAACTGACCATAGGCCACCATGTTACCATGCAATTTGAAGTGTCCGTCATGAACTGGTGCCTATCACTGCTCTAGCATTAAATGTGAAGAAAATTGCTCCCACAATTGTGTTAGATCAAATCCTCATAAAAACTCATATGTATATCTAATCTAAGTCTATCTATCTATCTATCATCTCCTAATAGCCCTACTTCTTTGATTGAACGCTGAATTATATATAACTATACCCCTTTGTGTAAGCCACATGAATGTGGGGACTGGCTGGCTCAGCTAGGTCAAAGGTAGAGCTGATGCCAAGTTCAAATTCCACGATATATTGACAAGAAAATCACTTATGCAGCATAGTTTTAGGATATCTGAAAATTCTACTTCTTCCTTAAATCCTGCTCCACTGGGCTTATAGGGATTTTCCTAAAGACCTGTGTGCATCCTCATTGACTTAAATGCTTAAGTACGTGGAAGGGACAACCCATTTTGTAAGCCAATTATAAGCGCAGATTAGTTAGGATGACAGCTGCTGCTGTAACATATCTCCTGATGCTAAATGGCTCAAACTCACATCCCCTGGCAATTGATATGCAGCTATTAATCTGGTTAATGCTTTTTAACCATTGCTGTGTGCAGACTATAAATATGTGCACATGTATATATATTAAAATATAAATAATATCTAAGCTATAGAACTATAAAAACTTCTTCCTCTTTTGACTTTGTTAAAATGAAGAAACATTATCTTGTAATCAGAGAAGTCATAATTAAAAAGAAAAGTTGTTACAGCCTAGACAGAAAGTGGATCTCAAGGTTACAGTCAACACAGACCATTCGGATTGGTGGGGGAGGGGATATTAGATAGAATATGGAGACTTTTCTGTACATGGTAAGGATACCACTGGGAGTAGGCTGAGAGAAATTAACTTCCCTGGGAAAGTAAGAGCTAGTAGGGAAGGAGGAAAGAGAGGCAGCTCCTCTAGTGGTTAATCACAGACATCCTCCTGCCAGCCTACTTATCCTGACTCCACCCTTACTTGTTGTGTGGCCTTGGTAAATTATTAATTTTCCCCTGCCTCAATTTCCTTATCTGTGAAATAGACATAATAACACTGTCTACCTCCTAGGGTTGTTGTAAGGATTAAATGAATTAGTATATGTACTTGCTCAATAATAAGAGCTATTATCACTGTTATCATTATTGCTCCTGGAGCTTGTCCTGAGCTAGCAGTGGTAGGGCTATGCAGAAGGAGAAGATGCCAAGGCACATGCCCTCATCGGCTCTCTCTTAACCTCTCCTGGCTGCTGCATGTGGGGGTCTCCCTGCTCTTGGAGTGTGAACTCTGTGGGTAATTTATATTTTTTTCCTCTGGAAGTCAGCCTCAATCTTTCCACTGTTCTTATGGAACAAAATGGTCTCTGTCCATTACTGATTTTTCTCACTGTTGTTACTGTTAATAACTATTAAGCAGAGTTGTAGATGGCATAAAAAACAAAGGAATCACCAACTGCAGGGACCTAAGCCCTCTACACTCAAAACTAAACCACCGAAGAAAAGATGACAATGTGATTTTTTTCCCTTTCATTTTCTATGTTTTAAAATGTTAATTTAAAATGTCATTTTTAAATTAAAATTTCATTTGGGAGAATGTTAAATAATGTCAATTCCTGATATTTTTAGCGCTGACATTTCCTCTGGTTCAATGTGAGAATAAGAATGCTCTGTGGACAGTATCTCCATTGTTCCGCCCTGTTTCTCAATACAGTACATACTCAATGGGTGATTTGCTAATAAAATTTAAAATGAAAAAATATAGCAAGTTCTACTTTTTAATCTGTGCAATTCTAAAAGAAATTGTACAATGACATAGTTATTCTGACCATGTTTATTATCATTATGTATGGGAAAAATTTACATGGGAAATTTTGTTATTAGGAGAACTCAGTGTGTGTATATACAGACACACACATATGTATATCTCTACATACATACACAATTATATTACATACACACATGTATATCTATCATACCAACTATAATCATATATATAATTATAGTTAACATTTATTGAACATTTTCTAATTTACAGAAACTGGGCTGTGCACTTTATACAGGGTGCTTTGTTGGAGCCTCACAAAAGCACTTTGAGGGGAGATACTGGGATTGTCCTCATTGGACAGTTGGAGAAATAGTTACAGAGAGATAGGAAGCTTGTCGGAAATCGCAGGGTGGGTAATGATACAGATGAGGTTTGAACCCAGACAGGTTCATTCCCTGTGAGACAGTGCTATGCCTCTTCTCCATCAGTGCTTCTGCTTGCTTGTGTGACCACAGTGAGTGACATACATCTGGAAAAACATTGTGGAGGTTTTGCATTGAAAATATTGGCAAGAACCCATGATAGCCTTTGAGCCCCTGCACAGGTAGTCTCTGGGAATAAAGCTGGCTCTTCCTCTTAACCGTGGGTGAGAGGACTTGGGAGCCACAGCACATTCCCAGGGAGGTAATTTTTCCAGGAAGTGAGTAGGAAGAAGACAGGCAATACTGCTACCGATTAGCAATCCTATGAGAAGAAAGTAAGGGTAGTTTCCTTTCTCCCATTCCTCCTTCCTTTTACATTTATTGAGTAATTACTTTGAGTCAAGCTCTGGAAATACACAGATGGAAAGTGCACAGGAACTAGCCTAGAGAAGGTCACCGTCCAGGGAATGAGCAGACACATAAACCTGACCCCAATGTGATGTAATCAAGTGGAGGCACATGCAGCCTATCATGGACCACGGGGGAGGATGTGACTCAGTCAGCCTGGGATGTCAGGAAACACTTGGAGTTGAGGACATGTCATGTGAACCAGGTTTTGAAGGACGAGTAGGAGTTAGTCAGAGGGAGGAACAAAAGAGTAGAAGACACAGCATTCACTTCTGTGTTCAGTCAGTCATTCTCATACTCCTGTTGAATGTTTACTGTATCTCAGCCCTTGTGCACAGAGCACTCGGAGGATATTAAGACAAGTAACTTCTTTAGCACCTCTGGTCTCAAGGAATTACACTATCTTTTAACATCCAATTAATAGTGTCATTTCCCATCTGTTTGAGGACTTCCAGTTCCCCATAACTCATCTTGGTGGTCTTTGGCCCCCTCAGCCTTGGCTCCTGATCACGACTCCATTTCACTGGATGTTTTCTTTCTCATCCAGAAACCAGCTTTCCTCATGCTGCTGCTATTCCCCTGCCTTTCTTTTTGCCCCAATTATGCACACAGACCTGACCCTTAATTCCCCAGAGCAAAAGCACTAGGAGCAAAAAAAACTTATTGGAAGCTTGCAGATAACAAAGGGAGTTACAATGCAGGAAATAGTATCAATGACAGCAACATAACTTGGATACTGGACACTACTTCTCCCCAAATACACAGGCCAAGTTCTTCCCTGGAAGTGTCCCTTTTGGCTTTTTAGACTTGGCCAATTCCCATGTTGCAGAGGACAGCCTACCTTCCTTTTCTCTGTGTGCCCTCCAGCTGGTTTCCCCTATTGGGAATCTAAATTATTACAACTCTCAGATTCCCAGAGAGAAAAAACAAAAACAAAAACCCTACTTTCTTTGTGTGTGTGTATGTGTGCGTGTGCGTGTGTGTGTGTGTTATTTTATTTTTAATTAACACATAATAACTGTACTTATTTATGTAAAAGGATTACAAGCTTCAGAGATGCAACTCTGCACAAAATTATGGCAATGTTTAAATTTATTATGCAGATACCTTAGCTACTTAATTCCTCCAATCTTTCTGTCTTGGAATAAGAATCTTACTTTATCTTTGCATAAAGATAACATCCTTAACCAAGGGGTCACTTCCAGAACTAAGAGACAGGCAGCCCTTGAGGCTAGAAGGGACAAAACTACTCATAATTTTAGAAATTGCAGCCTCTTACAAATGGACTTAGACCATTGCAACTGTCCTTCTTACACACCTTAATAGACTACTGAGAATTAATATAACTGTAGAATGTTGCTGTTGAATGTTAGCATAGAGTCATGTTGCATCTCACCCTGAATGCACCAACAGAACCACGCCATTATTTGCCATGCCATTTTTTTTTAATGGTTGATGTCCATTCAAATCGGTCAATTGTTGGGCCCACCCCGTGGCTCACTCGAGACAGTGCAGCACTGGTAGCGCCGAGGCCACGGGTTCTGGTCCTATATAGGGATGGCTGGTGCGCTCACTGGCTGAGCGTGGTGCAGACCACACCGTGCCGAGGGATGCGATTCCCTTACCGGTCCAAAAAAACCAAGACAAATTGGTCAATTGTTCTGATTAGCCAGTCCTGAACCACACCAGTTGTTACAAACTTTGAATGATACCTGGCCTTAGAGTTCATCTGATCTGGAGTCTGGAAATTATATGTGCTGTTACTCCTGGGCCCTTGAATGACATATTTATCTACTTATCTATCTTCCTTGGATCTGGATATGGCTTCACAGTCCTTCTCATTGCAGCTTTCCAGGCAGCCCCTGAGAATTGATCAGTGTTGGCATGCAGGACAATATCCATTGGCTCTCCCAGATCTAGTCAAAACCCTTCATCTTTCAGATGAGGCTTTGCCCACAAGAGGGAAATAAATGGCTTTCCTAACATATTCCTGGTGACAGAGTTGGGAGAGTGTACAAATATAAACATGTCTGCAATATCATAGGCACATTAAATGTTGATTTCTGTCTTTAAAACCCATATCTTTATGGCCTTTCAGTTATGTAAACCTGCATTTTATAGAATCAAGTTCAACTCCTTTCTCTGATTTTTTTGCCAAAGGAGAGTGCTTACTTATATAAGGGTAGAAGTCTATGTTACATATTCAAGCATTTCTTGCTTTCTATGCCATTCCATTGAGATTTTTCTCTTTATTCTGTCCCAAGTCTCTCTGGAGCCTTTCAAGGGAACTAACTTGTATAAACTAGAGTGGTGAATGTTGTCTGTGAATAAATTCAGTCTGGGACAAAGTACAGCATTCACTGCTAGGATGAAAATCAATCTGCCAGGAGAATTTCTTTTCTTCTTTATATGTCTTATGTGTCCAAATATGTGAACACTAGTGCATAAATCATTGTTCAGAAATTGCTTTTTCCATTATCTATTCCAAGAGGTTGTTTTCCAGTTCTTGAAATTAATGAAAGAGACTTTTCAAGTACAAGATCTGAACACTTAACTTGCATTTTGCCCTTTGGTGCCTTAAATAGCAGGAGAGGAGTTCGTGGATGGCACCTTTTCCACAGGACAGGTGTTGCTAAAGTACAAGCCTCATTGCTCTCACTCATTCTGCAGATAACTCACGGATGGAAGAGAACTGAAAATGGAAGATGTTCAGATCACAAAGTAGAGGTGCAAAAGCTGTGTGAAAGGTCTGAAGTCAAGAAACCTGTAAATATATTTGTATAACCCGATCCTAAGCTACTGTCATGTTCTGAGTTAACTGGTTGAACTGGAATGGTACAGAGAGTTACAAAGCAATGGAAACTGGGTCCTATCCGCTTGTTCACAGCACATTCCACCACAACTCTATCCTGTCTACTCTCAGA
>NW_007726134.1:941735-947795 GCF_000696425.1 Galeopterus variegatus | reverse complement strand
GACATTGCCTCACAATTCTTTTTTTAATATTTGTTTATTAATTTATTTTAACTAATACAAGCAACATACCATTACATGTTAACATAAATAATATATTTTTATAAAATGTAATCAGATTTCCCCCAAAAAACAAAAAAAATCTCTGAAAGCATTTTTGCTACTCCCAGAATGTCTCCCATGGGTTTGTAGACCAGGCTTTAAGCACTACTGCTCTAGGGTCCTGCTTTGAGCTTCTCTGACTGGAAATTGCCTCACAAGTCTTGAATGTTCTGTTTTGTTTTCATTTGTTTGTTTTCATTCTTCATTGCCTTTGTATTTCAAACCAAGTGATTTGTGTTGATCTGTTGTTAAGTTCACTGACTCTTCTGTCAGTTCTGTTGAGTATACTGATGAGCCTGTCAAAGACATTCTTTATTTCTCTTACTCTCTTTTAAATTTCTAGCACTTCTTTTGATTCTTTCTTATAGTCTCCTCATCTCTGCTGATATTACCCATCTGGTCTTGCATTGTCTACCTCCTCCATTACACCCTTTAACTTTTTAATCTGTAGTTATTTTGAATTTCCTGTCTGATAATTCCAACATCAGTGTCACATCTGAGGCTGGTTTTGATGATCACATTGTCTTTTCAAACTGTGTTTTTGGTGTGTCTTGTAATTTTTTTGTCAATAGCCGGACATTTTATATAAGGCAATAAATAATGAGATAAATAGACTTTAGTGTGAGGACTTATGTCAATCGGACCTGGATTGGGGCCACGTTTGATGTTTGTTGTAGCTGTGGATGCCAGAGGGTTCGAATCCTTTAGCAGCCCAATTTGTCTTCCCTGTTGACTTTGAGGCTTCCCTATGTGTTGTTTCTGAGAGACAATCTTTCTCCCGCAGCTCTCTCAGCTGTAATCTACTGCCATTGTTACTGGCAGGTATGTCGGGAGAGTGTGCATTGGGGGAGCTTGTTCTTCAGCCTTCTGATTAATTATCTGGGCCTGTGTCTCAGGGTTGTGGCCTTTACAAATGTTTCTGCCCCTCCTGTGGGAATAAAGCTTTCTTTCTGCTTCCCTAATCCCTTTCCAGGCTGAAGAGGGTGTGATCCAGTCCTCCCAGTCAGTCTAAATGCTTGAAGAGTTCTGCTCTGTAGATTGGGGTTTTGTTTTCTAAGCTGAACTAGGATGGAGTTTGACAGAGCTAGAACAGGATTTCACTGCTGCCCTCTGACAATGTCTTCCCTGGAGATTAACTCTGAGGGAGAAGCATTTTAGTGGATTTCACGATGTCTTCTCTTCCCCTCCCTCTGACAGAGCTTCAAGACCTTTTCCAGACTCACCCTGATCTGCCTTATGAGACCTCGGTGGGCTTCCTGGAAGAAAAGGTGCTTATGTATGGATGCCTCCAGGAGCTTCTCATGTGGATGCTACTTCACACTTGTCCTACAGTAATTCACCAAAAGTTTTAGTTTAATGTCCCAGAGGCATCTGTTTCAGGTAAGCAAATGCTTGAGTCCTCTGTCTCCCTGGAGGTACCTTTTTCTCTAGATTTTGGGAGGTAATTTGCTCTGTGACCTCAGCTCTCTGATATGTTTTTAAAAAGTCATTTTTTCCCCCAGCTTTTTCTTCTTGTAGGGATGGGAATGTTGACTTCCATACTGTTTCTATGTCTGAACTGAAACTGGAAGTTCCCACACACTTTTATTTTTAATTCCCTTTTAAATCTAATGTCAATGATTCCATTAGGTTTAGGTTCACCTGCAGGTGACACAAAACTCAAAATAACAGCAGCTGGATAAAGATAAAAGTTTATTTTGGTCTCAATAAAAAGTTGTCCAGGGAAGGTCTGGTGTCCATGGTGTCAGGGACGCAGACTCTTTATACTCTTTACAACCTTAGCTAGCAGAATCCACATAGTGGCACCAAACAGTGCTACCCTACAGCCATTATACCTTCAAACCACAAGGAAGCAAAAGAGATAGAAGAAGGATCCCCTTTTAAGAACACTTCCTGGAAGCATGTGACATGACTGCTTACATTCCACTGGTTAAATCTCAATCACACGACCATACCTACCTACAAAGGAACCTTGGGAATGTAGTTTTTACTCTCAGTGGCTTCTATGCCCAGTTACAAACTAGGAGTTTTCTTACTAAGAGAGAAGGGGAGGTTGTGTATTGAAAGACGATTAGCAGTCTGAGTGAATGTTAGTGTATAGAAAACAAAACCCCAGTCTACCGGAGAGAAGTCTTCAAGCATGTAGACTGGGCATATGAGTGTGTGTATGTATGTGTGTCTGTACTGTGTGTATGTTAACTCTGGAACAACTTTGATCTTGAGCATACATATTTCCAATTTGCTCTTTAAAAATTTGCTCTTTTACCCCCACCATTTGACCTAGTCTGTCTATGCATTCCTGCTTTTTTTTTTTTGGAATGGAGAAGATGGGTTCCTCATACTTGAAATACAGTGTCTCTAATTAATGGTGTGCAATAGTTTATTAATTCAACTTAGAAAAAGAGCTCTGATAATAAATGCAGGTAGGGAATGGGGCTGTCATAGTCCATTCATGCTGCCATAACAAAATACCTTAGACTGGGTAATTTATAAAGAAAAGAAATTTACTTCTTACAGTTCTAGATGCTGGTAAGTCCAAGATCGAGGCACTGGCAGGATCCATGTCTTGTGAATGCCTGTTTCTCAAAGACATGGAGCTATCTAGGTGTCCGCACATAGTGGAAGGATGGAAAGGGCAAAAGGGCATGAACACTGTGTCCTCACATGGCAGAAGAGTGGAAGAGCAAAACAGGGCCTAAGCTAGTACGTTCTAGCCCTTTCATAAGGCACTGATTTATGAGGCTCTGCCCTCATGACTTAATCACTTCCTCTTAATGCAACCACAATGGGAATTAAGTTTCAACATGTGACTTTGGGGGGACATTCAGACCACAACAGGTGCAAAGCAAGTAGCTTATTGAGCAGGAATTATGAAGCAATGAACTAGGTTATTACTTCCAAGGAACTCAGCCTATTGGTTGCTTCTATATTATCCTTTCTTAGATTCAATTAAATCAAATGATGAATGGGAAGTTATGAAGATTTATTGTGTTCTCAACTAAAAGTTGGTTATAAAGAAGAAATGAAAGACTTGGTCCTTTTACTTGGGGAACAAAGACTAACAGATGAAACAATTTGATGCAGTAAATAGTACGTTTTTGGATGTACAGATGATAACTGTCATAGTAGTTGTGAGAATAGGGGAATCAGTGCAGGCAGGAGAGTGGGATGGTTGAGGATGTGTGACTCAGCTCACTCCTAGACTAGTGATGACCTGTGAAGTCAGAATAAAGATGCTCTTACTCTTTACCACATAGGATAAAATAAACATTGTACAAGGCATAGAATGGCTTTATAAAATGCAGAATAAAACTAATAGGAAGGGATTATCACTATTGTCTATAAGCCACGAAGGCCATCACTTGTTTCATATTTGTTCTGAATTCCAGAACCAACAAGGAGTTAACAAGTGTCCCCCGGGCACATGGCAATTAATGGTAAGTCTAAAATTAGTTACTAATTATAACAGGCTTTTCTTCAGAAAAGGGCATATCAAGACAATCACTCACAGAAGGGAAATTATTGTCTTAGTTTCCATTAAGTAATCCCCCCTCAACACTTACAGTTGGGTTATGGCTTCCTGCATTGGTAAGCTCCACTTCTTTGAGAAACTTTGCTGTTTCTAATATCTCTAACTAATCATAGTCACAGAAATGACAGGTCCAAACTGGACAGCTGTTTCTTGAAAATAAAATGTCTAACGGTAAAAACTATTGCTCTTGCCAATGAAAAAGCAAAGGCATCTGTACTTCTCAACTAAAAGGGGCTGTTTCTTGGCTTTTCGGTCTCTTTGTAGTTTCAGGCCACATTTAGATGAATTTGTTTTGTTAAAATTCTGAATTTTCCAGTAAAAATAACTTAGGTATTAGCCTTTTGTCAGGCATAACAGAATCACGACATGCTGAAAGATCCAGTACGCTAGTGTAATAGTAATCAGTTTTATTCATTTTTCTTAAATTCTAAGAAAAACAAGATACCACAGCCTGATAGTTTGGAGCAATTTGGGGGCCAAAAAGGAACTTTCATTACTACTCATTTGTTTCCATAGTGAAGTCTGATGCGTTTCAGAAGATGGGGTATTGCAGAGGAACTCAATCGGAGTAGCCAATGGCAGGGTGGAGAACACACCCACAGGCAATCAGGGACCACATATGTAAAGAGCAATGTGATTTCAAAGATTTTTTTAAAAAGAGAAAGTTGGGACTATTCTTCTTTTTAAATTAAGATTTGGAAACATGCAAGTTCCTTTAAAAAACACTATGCATAATAATAATAATAATAGTAATAGTAATAATAATAATAATAATAATGATAATAATAGCAATATCCTGGTTTCCATTTGAGTAAAAAAGAAAAAGTTAATAGGAGGAGAGAAATAAAGAGAAAACAAGGAAGAAAAATGAAGATTAAAAAAAATGACCAAGAAAGAACCATTAGTGCAGGTGCAAAGAGACAGTTTCATGGAGTAATTGCTCCATGAATGTGACTTTTTAAAATATTTGCTGCTAAAGACTTATAGAAATTCTTGGGGCTTTTGTTAACATTATTCTAATGACAGCAATATTGCTATATTTGCCTCTTCTCGAAGAAGTACTATGAGAGCCTGATTTGAGCTATCAGAAATTCCTCATCCTGACCTGAAGTTTTAATTTATTCTATCTTACAGAGTGTTTCCAACTATGAAAATAACATATAGGAGTTACTGTAAGGATGTTCAGGCTGTTATAGAAATGTCTTTTTGTTCTTAAAGTCTTCCAATCACACCAAGGAGACTAAAACACAAATAAGCAAACAAGACTAGATGAACAATAATAGTGTTTTAGAGAAGATGGGCCTTAAAGTTATATACGCATAAAGCCTTCAGTTTACAGATGAAAATATCAGATCCCAAACAGTTGAAATGACTTATTCAAGGATCATAAAGGTAAGTGGAGGTATGGAACACAAGTCACAGCTTCTATTTCTATTCTTCTGCTTCTACATATATAATAAACTATGGCATGCGTGCACCCCTATAGAATTTTCCACTGCATTTCACATTCTACTCAAAAAGGGACCTTGAATATTGAGCCAGATGCCTAGTAAATGACAAAATTATACTTGCTTTTCCTATTTCTGCATTAAGATATCAATAATATTTGCATGCAGGTTCTCTTTAAATGGCTAGTAATAACTGGAATTTTGCTTCATTTCTTCCTAAGCCAAAGTAAAAGAGTAGAATTTTTATTTTCGCTTAGGCCTTTCAAATTCTAAAGAACTGGATAAGGAAAATGAATGTATCACTGGCATGAAGCTACCGATTTCTTCTTTCTCTCTTCTCTGGGACCTGTAACAATAACTAGTATCTGGACCGCCACCAGAAAAATAAATGAGAAGTGACTGTCAAATAGCTGAGACTCACGGGTCAACCCTGGCCTTGTGCAGATACTGCAGCCAAATATTTTTTGATCAAATTGCAAACATTCTCTCATTGCAACACTAAGAACAAATAATCAAAAATGCCATTTTTTAATGAGCCCAGTTAGTTGAGAAATCTATTTCTAAATTTGATTCTAAACAGTTGTAGGACTCTGAGCAAAACATTTCAGCACAATATGACTGAGTTACCTCATCAATAAGATGGATATGACCTGACTTTACCTTTAAATGTTGGGGCAATCAATGATAAATTCACCACTCTGAACATCTTAGTCCATATTAAAGTAACAGGCTAAGTATTATAACAAAATGAGGTGTGAGTCAATTTTTCATTCATTAAACCTAATTCCATAAAGCTATATAAATTGCATCATGAAGTTGCCCCTGAATTGAATCTTGTGCTGTCACTTTTGTACAACAGATGTTAGAAGCTAAGTTTGTAAATTTCCCTATATATAGTCCTATGGTCCCAACGTTCCAAACAGTTGGGGATGAAATGTGGTAAATGATACCAATGATCTATAAGAACTTACAAAAAAAAAA
>NW_007726134.1:938993-941209 GCF_000696425.1 Galeopterus variegatus | reverse complement strand
TTTTGAAAAATGATGTGTAATACAACTGTCAGGATATTGAGCACCACACTCAGAAAGCCCTCGTTCTACATTTTTTATTGCTTTTTTCTTTTCAAAAACAGAAGTTAGAATTTATCCATAGAAAGAAATACTATAAAGTACTTTCAATTTGCAAAAATTACTACGGCACAGAAAATAAAAACCCTAATTCCTAATGGTGAGCAGCTCCCAAAGTTTGGCATGAACAATTTTTGTCCAGCTCTCAACTAAAGGTGTCTGAGAGTTGCTAAAGAAGTGACAATTCTGTTGCATATTTTAGACCTCTGGACCTTTGCACTGATTATTTAAATCCACATTAGTAATTATTCTCTTAGGCAAAAAGAAATTTAGATTTAGCAATTATGAATTTAGCAATTAATTTAGGCCCACTGGATAATTTATCAAGTTCCTAAAGTGATTATCTGGTTTGATTGTCTAGATTTATTAACACACATTAGCTTAAACTATACTCCTTTTTTGCTTTGAGGATGTGATGTTGGTAAACCCATTTAGGTGAGAATGTGGGACTCATTAAAATATGATTAAGTTAGCTTAAAATATTTTCTTTTTGGCATTCTTTATAGTACTAGACACAGATACCCTGTGAAAATTATTTGTTTATATGATGATGATTTAAACATTTGGTACACAAATCTAAAACATAAAGTCAGATTTGATTGAATTCAATTAATACTGTATTAAGTCATATCTTCCACATTAGTTTAGAGAGGAAAAGCTGAAACTTTATTTTTGCCTACTAATATTAATAGAAAGTTAATTCCTTGTATTTACATTCAGCATTTAATCTGGGATGAATAATGTTCTTCATTCATTCATCTATCTCCATTCATCCATCTATCCACATACTATTTGAAAGATCTCCATTGCCATGCTGAAAAACCTGCACAAATACACCTCTGATGGACAGATTTTAATTCTTAGAGGCAATAGCTTCTAAACAAACAGGAAGAGAAACAGTTTGCTAACTGCTTTATAATTTCCTAGTCTGTCTGTCTGCAATGGAAATGATACCTTATGTTATTGTGAAAGGTGATGCTATTTCATTTCCTTCATTTTCACCCCTTCTAGTTTTAAATTTCATTCTTAGCCCATCCTACTTTAAAACTGTACTCCTTTAGGCCTGGAAATGATTAGATTAGGTCCTTTGCTGAGTCAGTTACCAATTAGAGAATATTCCTTTAGTCACCCAGAAAAGGTTTGAAATAACCAATTCTAGGGATTCTATCAAGTTTTAGCCAAGACCCAGCTCATCCTCCATTGGGAGTTGGAAGGGGCCACGTCAGGGACATAAAAATAGTGAGACAGAGCAATGGTTTTATTCTTCCACTTTCCATTGGTTCATTTAATAAATATTTATTGACTGCCTAGTATGTGCCCAACTCCTTTCTAGGACCCAAATGGTTTTCTTTCATCTCTACCGGCTATTCTTCAATCCAGCCCTTAAAAATTATTGGTTTCCTCCAGAGTTCTTTGGTTCCTCTTTTTCTCATTAGAGGTGGACTCCCTAAGCCTCCTTCCTGATACTGTCTTTCTTTCTTGTTATCCATAGTCCAGTTGATCTTTAATTAAAAAGGATCAGATAAATAATATAAAGGAGCTACTAAATGAACAATTTTATGTATTTCTGTCTTGGAAGCATTAGAAGTTTTAATATTAGATGAATATACGTAATGGGAATATATTTTTAAAATTTCACGTCCTGGCCGCAAGGCTGAGGGAAGAGAATTTGTGGCCAGGGGCTTTTTTCTCACGCGTGCAACACACACCACTTATGCCGCTATCTCTAGAAGTCTGGCCTTCTCTCATCTAGCAGGCTGAAGCAGGGCTATTTTCCCAAACCAATGTAATGGGATTCACTTTACTTTTGGAGAAAGAGTCATTTGGAAGGAGATAGATTCTGTTTCACAAGGAGAACCTTCTCACCAGCCTCTGAACAGTAGCTCTACCACTGCCTGAAAACATTAACAACCTGTTTATTTAAGAAAGTCACAACAAGGGCTCCTATTTATAACAATATCCTCCCATTGCATAAGACTTTCTAGCTGCCATTTCCTGTGGTAAATTTGTTGTTGGATTCCAGAAAAAGGAATAACTTGGGAGAAACTATGATTTCTAGATAAGAATGGAAAAACTCAGACTCACTCTATGAGAAGAAAATGCCTCTTTTGAGCAAAGAG
>NW_007726134.1:936254-938627 GCF_000696425.1 Galeopterus variegatus | reverse complement strand
CCTGTGGTAAATTTGTTGTTGGATTCCAGAAAAAGGAATAACTTGGGAGAAACTATGATTTCTAGATAAGAATGGAAAAACTCAGACTCACTCTATGAGAAGAAAATGCCTCTTTTGAGCAAAGAGGAGGAAATTGGCCTGATTTATAAAGGCTCCTGACCCAAACAGGAAGGACACGCTGCCCTGACCGGGACGGGGTCAGCATCAGTTGTATCCTCAGGCACCTTGCGGTCCAGGCCTCCTGAGGCTGCAGGTGGAAGCCTGTGGCTGAGGATGTGACTCAGAAGTGGCAGCCAAAATTCCATGAATCTGTTCTCTCTGGCAGGTGGTCGAGGTATTGAAAGGGCTGGGCCTTGACAGCAGGAGAACTTGGGCCAAAACCTGAGGGAGTCTTAGCATGGAAAAGCTGACACTTGGCCTGGAAATTAAATTCCAGGCACATGTGGCAATGTGATTGCTGCTTTACAAGAATGCTCAGGAAAAAGTCTCAGAAGCTGCCAGGCCTGGGTCATCTGCATCCTGCCCCAGCTGTACTGAGGGTCATAGGCAGGAGAACATGGGACTTTTCTCTCCAAAACTCCTAGTCTTCTTGATTGGTAGGATTCATGCTGCCCTCGTTCCTCTGTTGTCCACCTCCACCGCTGCCTGAGTTCCTCTAGTGCAGGAGTTCATTTTGTGCCAAGGACTCCCTATTGCAGTTAGTGAAACCCATGGACTTTTCAAAATAATGTTTTTGGATACATAAAATAAAATACACAGGATTGCAAAGGAAGCCAATTTTATTGAAATTGAGTTATCAAAATATTTTTACATTCATGAGAGATAGAAACATACAGAAAATTTATGAGATAGCAACATGTGTTTATACTTTATCAATTTGTTATATAACAAGATTTAATGGCAGATCTAATTGATGTAATTTCAAAGTAACGATGAGTGTGAAAAACATTTCAAGATAGATGCAATAACTGAAATGTCATGTGAAAATATTTGATTTCTGTTGGTGGCCAGAGTCACAGGTAGTCCCAGTACCACTCAGATTTGTTGCCTGTGGTCAAGACTGAAGCACGTGCAATATTTCAGTTAGAGATTAGTAAAAACCAAGATGTGATTTTTTTTTCCTTCAAGCTCATGGACCCCCAGGTTTAGAGCCCCTGATCTAACACTGATTTTCTGTGTTCCTCATTAGCAACTACACACCACTTCTTGACTTCTAGAATATCAAGTATCTGGAATGTCTACTTTGCCATGGCATTGTTATTAGACAAAGGACAAGAAAGGGGTTGAACAATTTTGAAGGTCTTCCAGGTGCCGATAGCTGTACAAACATTTTCTTATGTAATTCAATCTTCACAACTTTTCAAAGTAGAGCTAGTCTCCTCTATTACATTGGTGAGGAGACTGAGCCTCAGAGGGCTCAGGAATCTCAGCCAATGATATAGCTGGTGAGCATCAGAACCAGGATTTGAACCCACAGCTCTGCTCAGCCATGCTTCCTCCTCAAGTTTATCTCATTTCATTGGGCAAATTAGTCATTGGCCTAAAGTCAGGTACCATGCAAGACTTATCAGAGACTTACTTCTAAGCTAATGCAGGGTAATAGTTAATTTCTGGTGTTTAAACAGAATACCTGAAACTGGATAATTTATAAAGGAAAAAATTTATTTCTTACAGTTTCAGAGGCTGGGAAGTCCAAAGTTCAGGGGACACATCTGGTGAGGGACTTTTCCTGGTGTTGACTCTACAGCAATGCAGGGTGTCGCATGGCGAACGGCTGAGCAAGAGAGAGAGCTGAGCTCACTCACTCTCTTTATAAAGAAGTCATAACCACACCCATGACCATAATAAAACCATCAATGGATTAATCCATTCACTAGGGCATGGTCCTCACAATCTAATCACTTCTTAAAGGCCCCACCTTTCAATTACCAAGAAGGATTTTCCATCCTCGTAACACCGTCACGGTGGGGATTAAGTTTCCACAAATGTTTGGGGACATTAAATCCACAGCACATAGTAAAGCTTACAGCATAGTGCTTAAGCTCTCAAACTCTATACACAGACTTCCTGAGTTCCAACCCCGGCTCTGCCACTTACTTTCTAACTTTGGGCAGGTTACTTAACCTCTGTGAGTGTCAGTTTTCTCGCCAGGTGTATTAGTCCATTTTGTGTTGCTATAACAGAAATACCTGAGACTGGGTAATTTATAAAGAACAGAGGTTTATTTGGCTTATGATTCTGGGACAGCTGCATCTGGCACAGGCCTCAGGCTGCTTCTACTCATGGCAGAAGTCATCAGACAGCCGGAGGGAACAAGCAGATCACATGGCAAGAGGAAGCAAGAGAGAGAGGGGAGGTGCCAGGGTCCTATAA
>NW_007726134.1:934488-935591 GCF_000696425.1 Galeopterus variegatus | reverse complement strand
CATGGCAAGAGGAAGCAAGAGAGAGAGGGGAGGTGCCAGGGTCCTATAAACAACCAGCTCTTGTGAGAACTAATAGAACAAGAACTCACTCATTACTCCCCCCACCTAGGGAGAGAATTAATCCATTCATGAGGGATCTGCCCCCATGACTCCAACTGTCACACTGGGGATCAAATTTCCACATGAGTTCTGGGAGGACAATACATTCAAACTCCGTCACCAGATTGTTGTGAAGATCTCATGAGTTAATTGAGCTGACTGTTAGTTATCGTTGTTTGTAAAAGTCACATGGAGAACATCTCATTACTTTCTAGCCATGTCTTGTGTTTCTTTGTACCCTCCTGTCTTCAATCTTGTCCCATCTCTCCATCCTTCATAATAAAGCCAGACTGTTATTTCCAAGTTGAAAGTCTAACTGTGTCATTTCCCCACTTTACATGATTCAATGGTTCCCCACTGCTGTCAGGAGGAAGTCTAAACTCAGCCAGTTACTTAAAAGGCCTGTCCTGATCTGATCTGTCTCTACTCTTCCACTCACTTCACTCCCAGCCTTGTCCTTCATATTCTAAACATACTGAGTTATTTGAATTTACTGAGTGTCTCATGCTGTCTGTAGCAAACACTACAGAATGTAACAGCTATTCTTTCATGCTTCCTTGCTAAAGAATGCTAAATGTATTTTACTAGTCTCATAGCAAATAGATCTTTTGAGAAGTCTGGGACTCTCCTGAGTTCTTGAGGATAAATCTTAATCATGGTCACATTACCTTTTCAAAATGGTTGATTTAGGCCAATCACTGACATTAATCATGTGGCCCTAATTGGGCCAGTTTTTATTTGGCAATTAGTGTCACCATTGACTGAGAGAGAGTTTGTTGGGGGATCTTGGGATCCAAGACAAGCATGATTCCCATGATTACCTCTGGAGTTTGATGTGTAAGGATGTGATATCGGGAGCTGCTATAGCTGACTTATGATCATCAGTGGAACTGCTAACTATTGAGAATAAGAACAGAAAGATAAGTCCTTGAAAATTTAGGGGACCATTGAATTAACCCACTCCACCCTTTCTCCAGCCATCCTGTTATGTGAGATCGTAAGTG
>NW_007726134.1:932236-933814 GCF_000696425.1 Galeopterus variegatus | reverse complement strand
GATCCAAGACAAGCATGATTCCCATGATTACCTCTGGAGTTTGATGTGTAAGGATGTGATACTGGGAGCTGCTATAGCTGACTTATGATCATCAGTGGAACTGCTAACTATTGAGAATAAGAACAGAAAGATAAGTCCTTGAAAATTTAGGGAACCATTGAATTAACCCACTCCACCCTTTCTCCAGCCATCCTGTTATGTGAGATCGTAAGTGACCTGATGTTTGAGGTATACTTAGTTGGTTTTCTGTCTCTTGCTTCTGAGAGCCTGATATATTTCCTCTCCTATTATCCTTTGCACTTTTTTCTTTGCCTAAATCACTCTTTACTTGTCCTACTTACTCTTTACCTGATCAACTCCTGCCTAGATAAGTACTACATTTCTCATCCTCCCATACTACTGGTGGTGGCCATAGGATGAAGCCTGGTCAATCAAATAAAATCCAAATTTAGCTGAGAGGTTTTGGATGGCTATGGTTTTTCTGGATAAAAACCAAAAACCACAATTGCCTGTCATGTCCCTGCCTTCTACCTTCTTCTTGCCTTGAATGTAAAAATATAATTTGGAGCTGCAGCAATCTGGTGACCTTATGATGAGATGTATTCAGGAAAGGCAATAAGAATTTCAGACACATTAACACTGACATCACCAAGCTGCTAAAACAAGATCGATAACTGCTTAACTCTAGAATTCTTATTAAGTGAGCAGGAGAAACCCTTGTTTCTTTAAGCCACTATAGTTAGGTTTTCCTGAATACAATGCCAAATGTATTCCTTACTGATACAAAGGCAAATATGTGTTGAGCACTGGATTAAAGACAATACATCAATTTTGCTTACTAATAAAGACTAGTCTCTCAAGAGACTTCTATCTTCAGGTAAGATAAAGCAGGTTGTGGTAGGTACATTCTCCCATTATAACAACTAAAAAAAGTCAGATAAATTGCAAGCATTATGTTTTAACATCATCACAGAGCTGTGAAAACTGTCAGTCATAGATGAACTAAAATTGTAGAGAATGGAGAACTACTCAGGGTTGAGGTGACAATTACAACCATTTTATCTGAAATTAAAAATTCATGGAATACATTTTAACAACAGATTGGTCACAGAAGATGAATGAGATTAGTGGCCTAGAAGTTAGTTCAATAAAAATGTACCCAAACTGAAGCATAGGAGAAAGAATGGAAGAAAATATTGCATAAGAGGCAAGTGGGAAATACTCAAATATATGTGTAAATGTTGTTCCAGAGTGAAAGGAAACAGAAAATATCAGAGGTAATGTCTAAGCATTTTCCAAAACTGAAGAAACACATTGATGCACAGATTCAAGAATCTCAGCAAATCCCAAATAGTATAAACACATAGACAACCACATATAGGCACATGGTTGCAAAACTTCTAAAATTAAATGCAGAAAGAACATTTTGGAAGCATTAAGAAAAAATAAAAAATAAAAAATTTAAATCTAAAGAAACAGAAATGACTAACATGTGATAACTCAAAGGAAATGATGAAAGCTAGAATAAAATGGAGTAATCTCTTTAAAGAGCCAAAAAGGGCGGGGGGGGGGGGGGGG
>NW_007726134.1:854227-931450 GCF_000696425.1 Galeopterus variegatus | reverse complement strand
GGGGGGGGGGGGAGAAGAAAGAATATTCTTTAAAGGTAAAGGCAAAATAAAAGCATTTTTAGAAAAACAACACCAAAGATATTAATCATCAATAGATTTTTACTACAGAAAATACTCAAGAGACTTCTTCAGGCAAAAAAAGGAAAAAAGACTCCAGGTGGATAAATAGAAAGGCAGGGGTAGGAAAAAAAAGTATCAGAAAGAATATATATATATTTATATATATATATATGTGGTTATACAAGTGTATATTTGATGTAAAAAACTATATATGTATAGAGATAGATGCCTTTTGAAGTTTCAAATACGTGTACCACTAAAATAAATGACAAAAATAATTTTAAAAAGAAAGGAAAGGGGGAAACTGAGTTTAACAGGTGTAAGAGTATCTGGGAAGTAATAAAGGTAGAAATTTGTATGATATTTTAATAAGTCATGCTACTAAATTCTAGGGAAACCCCTAAAAGAAAGCAAAAGAGTATATATTACTAAGAAATTAGAGAAGGGAAAATGGAATAATAACCAATGAAGGGACAAGAAAAAAGGTAAATTAATAAAAAACAGGTGATCTAAGGAGGAAATAAAAACCCCTAGTAAGGTGGTAGATATAAGCCCTACTATAAATCTGTGATTGCATTAGATATAAGTGGACTAAACACTCTAAGCAAAATAACAACATTGTCAGACTGGATAAAAACCAAAGCTTTACAATATGCTGTTTACAAGTGATGTGCTTTAAATGTAAAGATCACAAAATTTAAGAATGAAAGAATGGAAATAGAGATATATATCACACAAGAATTAACCCAATAAAATTTGGGGTAGATATGTCAGAAAATATGGAGTTAAAGGAAAAAGACATTATTGAGGATAAATAGGGACATTTCATAATGATAATGGAATTAATATAAAATAAAACAATCACACTTTTAAATGTGTGTACCCAATTTCATAGGTTTAATATTTTATTGAAAAATAATTGGTTAAGCATATTTGTGGGGTGTGTGGGGTTGAATATCAATACCTGTGTACAATGAATGATGATGAAATCAGAATAATTAGCATGTTCATCATTACAAAATGTAAACATTCCTTGTGTCGTGATGATTTCCGTTCTTTGGGTATATACCCAGAAGTGGTATTGCTGGATCACCTGGTAGTTCTATCTGTCATTGTTTGAGAAACCTCCATACTATTTTCTGTAATAGCTATATTAATTACAGTCCCACCAACAGTGTAGAAGGGCTCCCCTTTCTTTGCATCCTCACAAGAATTTATTTTCTCTTTTTGATAATAGCCAGTCTAACAGGGGTGAGTTGATATCTCAATGTGGTTTTGATTTGCATTTCCCTGATGATTAGTAATGTTCAGCATTTATTCATATACTGGTTGGCCATTTGTATGTCTTCTTTTAAGAGATATCTATTCAGCTCCTTTGCCCATTTTAAACTGAATATTAATTTTTGTTGTTGTTTGAATTCATTGTATATTCTGGATATTAATCACTTGTTAAATGTATAGTTTGCAAATATTTTCTCCCATTCTATAGGTTGTCTTTTCACTCTGTTGATTGTTCCCTTTGCTGTGCAGAAGCTTTTTAATTTGATATAATCCCATTTGTTTATCTTTTCTTTTGTTGCCTGTGCTTTTGAGGTCTTATTCATAAAGTCTTTGCACAGTCCTACATCCTGAAGTGTTTCTCATGTGTTTTATTCTAGGACTTTTATAGTTTCAGGTCTTATATTTAAGACTTTAGTACATTTTTTTTTCCTTTTCTTTAAAATCTTTTTTACTGACCGGTAACGGGATTGCAACCCTCAGTGTCGTGCCCGCACCAGGGACCAGCAATGGGATTGCAACCCTCGGTGTTGCGCCTGCACCGCGCTCAACCAGTGAGCGGGAACTGGTCTCCACATGGGATCCGAACCCTCGGCGGGAGCACCGCCGCACTCCCAAGCGGCGCACTCTCCAGCGTGCCACTGGGCCGGCCCCAAGACTTTAATACATTTTGAGTTGACTTTGGCATATGGCAAGAGGTACAGGTATAGTTCATTCTTCTATATGTGGATATCCAGTTTTCCCCACACCATTTCTTGAGGAGGCTGTCCTTTCCCCAGTATATGTCTTTGGTGCCTTGGTTGAGGATCAGTTTTCTGTAAGTATGTGGGTTAATTTCTGGGTTCTCTACTCTGTTTTGTTGGTCCATGTGTCTGTTTTTAAGCCAGTACCAGTACTATGCTGTTTTTGTTACTATAGCTTTGTAGTGTAATTTGAAGTCAAGTAGTGTAATGCTCCAGCTTTATTCAGTTTGCTTAGGATTGCTTTAGCTATTTGCTGTCTTTTGTTGATCCATATGAATGTAAGGATTGTTTTTTATATTTCTGTGAAGAATGTCATTGGTATTTTTATGGGGATTATATTGAATCTGTACATCACTCTGGGTAGTGTGGACATTTTCACAACATTAATTCTTCTAATCCATGAACGTGGAATGTCTTTCCATCTTTTGGTGTCCTCCTTAATTTCTTTCAGAAGTGTCTTGTAGTTCTCATTGTAGATATCTCTCACCTCACTCGTTAAATTGATTCCTAGGAATTTTATTCTTTTGGTAGCTATTATAAATAGGGCTTGCTTTTTAAAAATTTCTTTTTCTCCATGTTCATTGTTGGTGTATAAATACAATACTGATTTTAGTGTGTTGTTTTTTTTCTGAATTTGTTAACAGCTCTAGGTAGGTTTTTCTATATTTAGGATCATGTCATCTACAAACAGGGACAATGTGACTTCTTTTCCAATTTGGATGTCTTTTATTTCTTACTCTTGCCTGACTGCTCTAGCTAATATTTGCAATACTATGTTGAATAGGAGTGATGAGAGTGGACATCCTTGTCTTGTTCCTGTTCAGGATGATGCTGGCAGTAGGCTTGTCATATATGGCTTTTTTGGGGATTGCATGCTTTTCTTCTGTATATAGGGTATTTTTGAGAGTCTTTATTATGGAGAAATGTTGGATTTTATTAAATGCTTTTTTCTATATCTACTGAGATTATCATATGGTTTTTTCCCCGATTTTGTTGATGCGGTGTATCACATTTATTGATGTGCATATGTTGAAGCATCCTTGTATACTTGGGAAGAATCTCACTTGATCATAGTGTATATTTATTTTGATGTGCTGCTGTATTCTGTTTGCTGATATTTTGCTGAGGATCTTTGTGTCATGAAGGATATTAGTGTGTAGTTTTCTTTTTTTGTTGTCTTTTTCTGATTTGGGTATCAGGGTGATACTGGCCTTACAGAATGAGTTTGGGAGAGTGGCCTATGTTTCAATTTTTGGGATAGCTTGAAGAGAATTGGTATTAATTATTCTTTAAAGGTTTGGTAAAATTCAGCAGTGTACCCATCTGGTCCTGGGATTTTCTTTGTTGGGAGACTGCTGATCTCTTTCAATCTTGTTGCTCTTTATTTGTCTGTTCAGGTTTTCTATTTCATTTTGGCTCAGTCTTGGTAGTTTCTATGTGTCCAGAAATTTATCCATTTCCTCTAGGTTTTCAAATTTGTTGGCATATAGTTTTAATAATAGTCTCTAAGGATCCTTTGTATTTCTGTGGTATCACTTATAATGTCTCCTTTGTCATTTCTGATTTTTGTTATTCGTATCTTCTCTCTTCTTTTTTTTTAGGCTGGCCAGTGGCTTGTCTATAGTGTTTATCTTCTCAAAAAGACAACTTTTTGTTTTGTTGATCTTTTATATCATTCTTTTGGTCTCTATTTTATTTAGTCCTGCTCTGATCTTCATTATTTCTTTCTGTCTCCTAATGCTGGAATTTGGAGGTTCTTGCTTTTATAGTTCTTTGAGGTATAATGTTATGTTGTTTATTTGAAGTCTTTCTATTCTTTTGATGAAAGCATCTATTGTAATAAACTTTCTTCTTGGTACTGCTTTTGCAGTATCCCATGGGTTTTGGTAAGTTGTGCTTGTATTTTCATTTGTTTCAAGGAATTTTTTGGTTTCCTGCTTTATTTCTTCTTTGACACATTGATCATTCAAGAGCATGTTTAATTTTCACATATTTGTATAGTTCCAAATTTTGTTTGTTTGTGTTTGTTGTTAACTTCTACTTTTATTCCATTGTGATCTTAAAATATACTTGATATGATTTCAATCCTTTTAAGTTTGTTGAGACTTAGTTTGTGGCCTAATATGTGGTCTATCCTGGAGAATGATCCACGTGCTGATGAGAAGAATTTATATTGTGCAGTTGTTGGATGAAATGTTCATGTATGTCTTTCAAGTCCATTTGGTCTAAAATGCTGTTTAAATACAATATTTCTCTTTGTTTAGACTATCAGTCCAATGCTGATAGTGGCGTGTTAAAGACTTCAGCTATTACTGTGTTGGGGTCTGTCTCTCCCCTTAGATCCAATAACACTTGCTTTATATATCTGGGTGTGCCGATATTAGGTGCATATATATTTATGATTGTTATATCTTCTTGATGCATCGATCCTTTTATTATTATATAATGTACTTCTTTATCTCTTTTTATAATTCTTGGTTTGAAGTCTATTTTGTCTGATATAAGTATGGCAATTCTTGCTAATTTTTGGTTTCTATTTGTATGGAATGTTTTTTCCATCCCTTCACTGTTAGTCCATGTGTGGTTTTTTTTTTTTAGTGAAGTAAGTTTCTTGCAGGCAGCATATAGTTGAGTCTAGGTTTTTCATCCATTCAGCCAGTCTATATCTTTTAAGTGGGGAATTTAATCCACTTACATTCAGGGTCGTTATCGAAAGGTATTGCTTTATTCCCAATATTTTGTTAATTTCTTTATGGTTGTTTCACATTTCTTTTGTTCCTTTCTTTCTCTTTTACTGTTTATCTTTGCTGTTTTATGTTGTTCTGTAGTCATAAGATACATTTTCTTTCCCTTTCTCATTTACATGTCTGTTCTACTAGAGGTTTTTATTCTTTCTTGTGTATCATGGTGATATATAGAGCTCTTTTGATTCGAGATGTAGGACTCCCTCGAGGATTTGTTGAGTTGCCAGTCTTTTGATGGTGATTTCCTGCAGTTATTTTGTCTTGGAAAGATACTATTTATCCTTCATTTCTGAAGGAAAGCTTTGCTGGATATAATATTCTTTATTGACAGTTTTTTCCTTTTAACACTTTGAGTGTGTCATCCTATTCTCTCCTGGCCTGTAGAATTTCTGTTGAGAAGTCTGCTGTTGGCCTGATGGGGATTCCTTTATAGGTGATTTACACTTTTCTCTTGCTGTTTTTAGAATTCTTTATTTTCAACTGACTTTTGACAATTTGACTATAATATGTCTTGGGAAGGTCCTTTTTGTGTTGAATCCGTTTGGGGATCTTTGAGCTTCTTGGATCTGTAAGCCTGTATCTTTTCCAATATTTGGGAAGTTTTGGGCTATTATGTCATTAAATAAGCTTTCAATGCCTTTTCCTTTCTCTTCCCTTTCCAGAACATAATATGGAAGTTTGTGCACTTACAATTATCAGAAAAATCTTGTAGGCTCCAATTGCATAGTTTCAACATATGTAAATCAAAAAATGACAGAAATGAAAGAGTCCATAGAAAAATCCATATCCATAGGGGGACTGTGATGAATTAAGGTATGTATTGTAAACCTTAGATCAGGGATTAGAAAAGTTTTTCTGTTAAGAGCCAAATAGGAAATGTTCTCATTTTTACAGTCCATATGGTCTTTATCACAGCTACTCGGCTCTGCTGTTGTTGTACAAAAGCAGCTACTGACAATAAATACATTTTAAACAAGCAAATAGGTGTAGATATATTTCAATAAAACTTTATTTATAAAAACAGGCAGTGGGATGGATTTGGGCTGCAGGCTATAGTTTGTTATTTGTCCCTTACCCTAAAGCAGCCACTAACACACACACACACATACACACACACACACACACACACACACCCCGTACACAATTACTAAGCCAATGGTAGAGATTATAAAGTAGTATGAGTAATAAAGAACACTCAATTTATCAGAAAGAAGGCAGAAAAAGAAAAAAAAACAGACGATAAAAACAAAACAAAAAAACACACAACTGGTTTATCAGTAATAAAAGTGATATTTTGAGCTCCATTTCATGTCTCCTGTGTCTATCCCTCAGTTATTGATGACACTGTGTGGGGAAAAGAGAAGTATTATTTATTGACTTCCTAAACTTGTCAACCTCCAAACTGAACCCAGGCCCTTTATTTTCATACACATGCACACACACACACACACACACATGCACACGAATCCTAGTCACAGAAATCTTTGTGTGCACAGAAAAGTTTATTGAAAGTTTGGGGAAATGAAGAGATTTTACATTACAGCCACACAAGAACTTCAAATTGCATATGAGGGTACTTCAAAAAATTCATGGAAAGATTTGTATTATTTTCTAAATCTATTTTTCCATTTACTTTTTGAAGTACCCTAATATTAGATATGCTTGTTCTTAAAAGTTCTCTGGAGGGCCGGCCCTGTGGCGCACTCGGGAGAGTGCAGCGCTGGGAGTGCAGCGATGCTCCCTCCGTGGGTTTGGATCCTATATAGGACTGACCGGTGCGCTCACTGGCTGAGCGTGGTGCGGGTGACACCACACCAAGGGTTGCGATCCCCTTACCGGTCACGAAAAAGACAAAAAAAAAAAAAAGTTCTCTGGAAATGTTCTGCTTCCAGGAAGGATGGAATAGATCATGGGGGCCAGTAATCTCACTGAGAAGAACTAGTGTGTGTGTGTGTATATATATATATATATATACATACATATATATATGTATATATGTATGTGTGTGTATATATATATATATATATATACATATATATGAGAGGTTGCAAACTATGGCCCATTGGCCAAATCTGGCTAAGTCTAATTTTTTTGTGTGTTGTCTTATGGCTGTTTTGTGCTTTAACAGCATAGTTAAGCAGTTGTGACAAAGACCACATGGCCTGCAAAGCCAAAAATATTTACTATCTGGCCTTGACAGTAAAGTTTGCTGACTCCTTATATATTTAAAGGCACCAGAGAGCTTCAGAAATGTTGAAGAACAAAAGGAGTAAAATTTTAGAGAGAAGAAATATTCAGAGAAAAATTGAGAAACTGCAGCTTGTCCCTGGGGGCATTTGTTGATTCTTGGTGGAGGCTAGAGTCTGAGAATCTAGGTGTGGCTTGGGCAGAGGGTCATGGATGGGAAATAAGGAAATCAGCAGAGATTTTGGTGGTCACATGGGACAGAAGTGATGATATTGGAGATCTAAGGGGCCTTTTTTCCTGAATTCCAAAGATGCTTAGGACAGAAGTGTAAAGACTAAGCTAAAACCTTGCAACGCAAAGCTTTTCACTGCATGAGAGACAAAGCTTAACAGAGGGAAGGAATCTGCTAACAACTGGTGCTAATCTGAAGCCCTATATTAATGGTCAATTGGCATTGATAATGCACAGCAGTTTTACAGTAAGGAAACTTGTTCCTCAGAGGCATCATGAGTGGAGAATCCAGGCTTGGACCTCAGTGAAGGCTCATTGCAAGGGGACAGAGAAATGAGACCTCTGACAGTCAGTAGCTCCCTTGATGGGGGTAAAGGACTAGTAGGGGACAAAATCGGGGATAGGCGTTAATACTGTTTATGTTTCATCATCTGGGTATGTTCATTTTGTAAAAATTCAATGAGTTATGCATTTTGGATTTGTGTACTTTAGCATATGTGTTATATACACTAATTTTAATGTTGTATTTCAATTAAATTTTCCAAAAATTTATTCCTTAGGTTAACCATCCCTGATTCTTCCCCAATCCACAATTTCTACTAGTTTCCAAGTTCAGTCTATGTGTCTTGCTTACTCGGTTCCCACTAACCCTGCTTCAAAGTCTTACCTTCTACCACAAGCCACTTACTTATTTAATTTCCTAAATGCAGTTTCTTCTGTAAAAATTATTCTGGATTACTTATTCAAACAATTTGTTTTCACTGCTCTTCAGAAGTAATGGCCACATTGTATTCTGTATGGGCCAAGTTAGCAGAATATCACAATTTAAGAAGAACACAAGCTGGAACATGTCCAGAGGGCAAATAGGAAGATAAAGTATATGGGAATTATGCTCTGTGTGAAACATTTGAAGGGAAAGGGGATTTTTAAACTGAAAAGTAACAGACTAGAGTCAGAGGAGTAGTACAGTCATTGCTTTCAAACCCATAGCATATTCTGTATTCTGAAAGAGGCCACTCTTTTATTACAAGCATTTTTAAGGAAGAACAGAAGCAAACAGTTGATAGTTGACCATTACAGAGAAAGTTTTCTTCAAATGCTTAATTATCCACTTGTGAAAAAAAAAGGTTTTGTTATTCATTCACTCATTTAACAAAAATTTATTGAATAATGAAATATTATGGTCTCTGCTGCCAAGGAGCTCATAGTCTAGTGCAGAGGACAGGTATAAACAATTATATCACAGGGTGAAGATTCAAATAACTACATTGCAAGGTGATGTTGGGGCTCAGAGGAGGGAGGGATGGGTGAGGAGTAGAAAGTGACGAGGTGATTCTGAAAGAACTCAAGAGTCTTCTCACTCCCAAACTTGCTCTCCATCCAGACTCTTCATGGAAATGATGAGGTGATTCTGAAAGAAGAACTCAAGAGTCTTCTCACTCCCAAACTTGCTCTCCATCCAGACTCTTCATGGAAATGAGCAGCACCACCATCTACTCATGTGGGTAGACTGAGAACCCATAATGGCCTCACCCTCCCCTCACCCTCAACACCCAAACTTGCCAGCCTCCCTATTCTGTTGATCCTAGCACAAAGCATTTCTCAAACAGATCTCTTCGTTCCTGTTACCAGTGCTGAATTCAGGCTCCCATGTCCCTTGACTGAATAATTTCATAGTGACCTAACTGTTCTCCTGCCTCCAGCCCTGGCCTCCTCAAATCTGATCTCACACAGAATTTAGGGTTACTTTTCTAAAATAAAAATCAGGTTATGCAAATGTGCTGCTTAAAGTCCTTCATGGGCTCTTGAAGTTAAGAAAACCCCCCACGCTATGGCAGAGGGTGCGAGGCCTTTCACTCTCTCCATCCTGCCCATCCGTTCAGCTTCCCATTTGTACCTGCTCCACATTCCCCCAACTGCAACTGACCCTTTGTAGTGATTCTGTCACTCCACCCTGTCTTACACATCCACATCTGTATTCACCGTGTGCCCATGATCCAAAACACTCTTCCTCGATTCATCCATCTGAGATGCTACTCACTCTCCATGCAGCAGATTTGACGTCCATTCTATAAGTCCTCCCTGATCCCCGCACTCAGAAGATGGACAACTTCTTCCGAAACACTCTTCCTCGATTCATCCATCTGAGATGCTACTCACTCTCCATGCAGCAGCTTTGACGTCCATTCTATAAGTCCTCCCTGATCCCCGCACTCAGAAGATGGACAACTTCTTCCCTTGTGAATCCAGTTTCTTTCTACAGATCTCTAAGATAATTTCTGGTTTTCCTTCTCTTCCAGCCAGGCTGTGAGCTCCTGAAGAGCATAAACAAGGTTGTATAACACAGATTAAGAGTGTAGACTCGAGTCAGGATGCCTGGGTTTGAATTCTGGCTTTAGTTCCTATTAGCTGCATATCTTTGGTTTCTTTATCTCTTTGAGCATCAGTTTCTTCATCTGCACAGAGAAGATAATGGTACTTACTTAGTTGGGTAGTTGTAAGAATTCAAACGAGAAATTACATCTACAGTGCTTAGAATAAAGCCTGGCACATAGTAATTTCTTAGTAAGTGTGATCTATTATTATTGTGGTAATTACTATTATCTCCACATGGGAGTGCCTAATCCAGAAGATGGTATATAGTAGATCCTCGATAAAATTTAATGTACTTTTTTTCCAATTCTATACTTGTAAGAGAAATTCACATTGGAACACACACACACACAGCCCTGGGAACTAGAATTTGAGAAATTTACCTGTTGCTGATTTGACAAAACTGATCCATTTCTGGTCCTCAAATAGGAAATTTATCCTCATAGCCCAGTCTCTTAGTTCTGTGATCTTTCTGTTGCAGAATTTTAGGAGAAATTCAGTGCTTCACACTGTAGAGGTAGCTATACAGCTACCTTAATGACGTTTATCCATAAAGTAATAGCAGGTAGAAGAGACTTGGATATGAAAATCCTAACCCATGGGCAGCCAGTTGAATGCTCTTACTCTTAGAGTAAGTTTTCATATAACTTAAGTCATTTCTGTGCTCCAATATAGAAGTATAAAAACTGTCTTTCCAGCAAAAACTACTTTCTATGAGCTTTCATAACATTTAGGATATGATACCAAAAGTCATAGAATGCAGTCTTTGTAATGACACTATTCGTGGCCTCTCCTGGCCATCTCACCACACCAAAAACATCTCAGGCTAATTAACTAGTAAGATTTTTTTTCTTTCATCATTGGATTCTGAAATATTTTGTTTGACGTGCAGAGTACTTCATTCCTTATATTTCTAAGGAAGCTTTCATAACATGATGGCCAAATTATTTGAAAAATGTATCCCTATGGTGATGTCATTTTCAAGGAAAAACATACTTGGGATATGAAGTATTCCCATCAGGAATCTCCGAAATCTTACATCTGTACTCTTAACCTCAAGAGGTTATCAAATGATAATAGTTGATTGTAAAAGGGATGACTTCTAATGGGGTGTTGGCAGGCAGACTGGCCAACAGTCAGAGGTCACTGCACAAATATTTATAGAGGAAGCGAAGGCTTCATTTTTGCTTTCACTATCAGACAGCTTTCACAAATGTGCAAAGAAAGACTAATGCTCAGGATTAAGATGCCTCGTACGTGAGAAAATCCAGAAATCAATAGCTCTGATGGCAGAATCTTACAGTGTGTAAATGCCAGCCTATGGTTATTCAGTGTGGGCTATCTAAGGGATTTCCATATGAAAGGAAAAATTTCCTAAGTAAATAAGCCAAGCCAAGCCAAGAAGTTTGAAGAAAAATGCATCAACTGCCCAAATAGACCATAAATAAGCCTTTTAGAATGTGTACACATTAATTACAAAGCTTCATGGAAGCATTTATTCGTTGATGATTTTAAGATGATTGCAAATAGCAGACACTTTTTTCTCCAGGTCGAAGGCATATTATCGCAAGTCCTCTGGTCTGCTATTCATTCACAGAGAAAGATATGAATGATTAAAGTGGAAAAGTAGAGGCAGATATTTGGTTTGTTTCCCGATGGTCCTTTAGTTGGCTAATTGGGGAAGCAACATGGAGTGATGGCCAGAGCATGGATTTTAAGCAAGAAAGATCAAGTTGGGAGTCTTTCTCTGCTCCTTGTTAGCTCTGCCTTGCCCGAGTCCCTAATCTCTCTAAACTCCATTTTCCTCTTCTGGAAAATGGAGACAATTCACAAAGTCATTGTGAGGATTAAATGATATCACAACAATGAAATCTTTAGCGTGTTTCCTGGCGTTCAAACATTCTACAATATTAGTTATTGTACTATGAAATTAGTGACTGAAGGAAGGGATCACCTTCGTTTCACTCAGTTCACAGGGTGCAATGTGATTTTTCTGAGAGGGTTGACAGGTCTTCTCAGGGACCCAGTGCCAATGTTTTCAAGCCTAATAGGAGAGTTAGAAGAACCCAGGAGCAGCCTTCTGAGCTATAAAGTAGGAGAAAGGACTATTAAGGTCAAGAACTGCCTAACACCAAAGGTTGTGGGTCTGGCTTACAAAATAGTTTATGTTGATTCTTTGATTCATTGCTATGGGTAGTGACTACTGCAGGAAAGACAGGACTGTGGTGATGGCAGCAGAAATGAGAGTTCTGGGATGAGTCACAGAATAATCACATCAGACCACATAGGATTGCACAACCCCTTGCCAGACAGCTGAACTTTCATTGTGCAGGTTGAAAGGCTATTTATGAGAATTTATTAACCCACTTTCAGTTACCAAAGAAAAAAACACAATCAGTGAATAGCAAGGCTAGCAGCTGATTGGCAGCCCATAAATCTTTCATCTGGGTAGTGCTAGAAGAACCATAAAATACAAATTTTATATAGTAATCTCTTTTTACACTCACCCAATGGCAAAATTTATGACAAATAATTTCTCCATATATATCATAATTAGCTGACAACAACAAAAATAGAATGTTGAATAATGCTAAGGTAAGAAAAATTCAGATCTTTAATACAATCAATTATTTTCTAGTTATCAACTCTGCCTGCTAATTTTATTTTGATCTGGGCATCTTTACAAAGAGACATGGCAACTTGGACATGTGCTATTTATTTATAACTGTTTTATATGCTTCAACCATCTTATAAATACATACTGAGCCCACACAGCATTCAACATCTGATGTTCTCAAAAAACCAGACCAAAACCAGGCTCTGTTGTTTATATCAAATATGCAAAATTAGTTGTCTTCATTCATCAAAAGCTAAAAGACGCAATGAGTATGCAACAAACCCAGATAAGCCTTTATCTTGGAGTACTCTTTTTTGCTCAGTATTTAAATTTTATTTGTAACTGACAAATAATATTTATACATATTTATGGGGTACTACGTGATGTTTTGACATATGTATACATAGTGGAATCAAGCTAATTAGCACATCCATGACCTCACATACTTATTTTTTTTGTGATGAGAACTCTTATCTTGGAGTACTCTTTAAGAGCAATCCATGGTGACATGATGGCAGCTATGAGTACATATATGCATTATATATGCATATGTATATGTATATGTATGACTAGAAGGGAATATGTAAAGTAACCTCATGGTTATAAGAAATGGCATTATAACAGATTTGATTCTCCTTATCCCTACTTTACTACATTGTTAATATGTTTCTTTTACAATAAAAATAACATAAAATGAAATGAATTAGTCCAATTTTCTGCCTCAGTAAATAGGATACAGTGACATCTCTTCAGGATGATTTAGGACCATACAGGGACGTACAATGAACATCTTGAGCGTCCGCATTCGTATGGAAACTGAAAAAGAAAAGGAATAGTGTGGTGACCCTGGAATACAATGTTCACCTGCATTGGTTTCCTGTGGCTACTGTAACAGATCACCACAAACTGGAAGGCTTAAACAACAGAAATGTATTCTCTCACAGTTCAGGAGGCCAGCAGTCTGACACCTAAGTGTCAGCAGGGCTGGTTCCTTCTAGAGACCTTGAGGGAGAATCTGTTCCATGCCTCTCTCCTGGCTTCTGGTGGCTGCTGGCAATCCTTGGTGCTCCTTGTCTTATAGATGCATCCTTCCAGTCTCTGCCTCTGCCTTCACATGACATTCTCCTCTGTGTGTCTTCTTCCATTCTTTCCTCTTCTATAAACACTTGTCACTGGATTTATGGTCCATCCTAATCCCGAATGAACTCATCATAAGATTCTTAATCACACCTGCAAAAACCTTTTTTCCCAAATATGGCCACATTCTAAAGTTCAGGCAGACATGTCTTTTGGGGGTCCACAATCCAACACACCACACTGGGTGATTTTGGCATAAACCCCAAGTTACATTATCCTCTCAACATTATGTCCTAGATGACTGTTGCAATGAGGCTGGGGAAGATAGGGAGGTGGGGGAATGGAGAGAGATTGGCCAATGGGTACAAAGTTAACAATTAGATTGGAGCAATAAGTTTTGGCTATCTATTGCACAGTAAGGTGACTATAGTTAATAATAGTCTTGTATATTTCAAAATAGCTGGAAGAGAGGATTTGAATGTTCTCACCACAAAGAAATGATAAATATTTGAGATGATGGATATACTTATTACTCTGATTTGATCATTACACAATGTATAAATATACTGAAACATCACACTGTACCCTATAAATACATACAATGATTTTGTGTCAACTAAAAATAAAATAAAACCTTTAAAAAAAACAAACCTGTTATTGGCCTAACTTTTCTTTTTATGTTGGCTGCCTGGGAACTCCTAGATAATTCAGAGGTTCACCTAAAGTTACCATCAAGTCGTGATGGAATGCTTTTACTAACCTCACTCCTGGTTTTATTTTGTGACTCTGGTTTTGTTTATCTTCTCTTTCTCATGATTTTAATTTATGCAACCTATGTTGGCTTCTTGAGAGTCATCTTAAAAACCTTTCTGGACTAAGACAGAATGCAAATATCATATATGCCTGTTACGAGCTGAACTGTGTCCTTTCAAAATTTATATATTGAAGTCCTAACCCCCAGTACTTCAGAATGTAACTGTATTTGGAGATAAGACCTTCGAAGCACTAATTAAGTTAAAATGAGATCCTTAGGGTATGCCATAATCCAA
Organism: Galeopterus variegatus; assembly: GCF_000696425.1. Classification (NCBI taxonomy): domain Eukaryota; kingdom Metazoa; phylum Chordata; class Mammalia; order Dermoptera; family Cynocephalidae; genus Galeopterus; species Galeopterus variegatus. The sequence continues at coordinate 917,091 of NW_007726134.1, read as the reverse complement.
TATGACTGGTGTCTTTAGAAGAAGAAGAGATCAGGACACAGACAGGGAAAAGCACGTGAGGACGGAGTGAAAGGTGGCTATTTGCAAGCCAAGGAGAGAGGCCTCAGAAGAAACCAAACCTGCCAACACTTTGATCCTGGACTTTCATCCTCCAGGACTGTAAGAAAATAAATTTCTGCTGTGGTGTTTTATTATATTTAATAATACAATAAAATCATTTTATTAAATGTAAGTAAAATAAAGCAATATATTTTTCAATTTTCACATGTACATATATAAAGAATTATTTACATGTACAATTTTCATATGTACATATATAAATAAATAAATACCCAGTCTGTGGTATTTGTTATGGCAGTCCTAGCAACTAATACAATGTCTAAATATAAGGCAAGTTTGTTTTTTCCCCCCCAAAATTAATACACAGAAAGGGAGAACTTGCCTTATACTCAAATCTTTGAATATTATGAGCATTCTGTAAAGCATTTTATATTAGATGGGTATAGTTTGAATGAAAAACATTAGCTTGCAATGACTATAATCAGTACTAATTTGGGATGTTTTATGGGGGTCACCTGACAAAATTGGTAAAAAGAATCATAATAAACATTAGGAAACAGATTATTTCACAATTATTTTTTAATGTATGATCTCACAATTGCAAATGTTAAATTTTATCTTAAACAAGATTTTTAAAGAACACTGTAAAAATAAATAAGTGGTTATGTTGTGGAGATCAAGGAATGCACTTGCAGAATAAACAGGATGGATATCTATCATAATATTATATGAATTGATTGGGAGACTGTGGCTTGAGATAAAATTCTAGTGACAATATTGTACACAAATCCAAAAAGTGCTGGTCCTCTATCTCAAGAAACTTAGATGGAAGTGAGGTCAGAAGTGCTCTTTTAGAAAACTGTTAGATAACTTCCAAAGTGACTGTGTTGATTATTATATTTGTCCCATTGTTTCTTTGGTGTGTAGGGGGCATATTATGGTTTAGTTCACAGATATTCAGATTGAGAGGAACTGTTTTTGAGAAGTTGTGCTTAAGAAAGTATTTCCAAGAAGACTCAACTGCATCTGGACCTGATCTAGGTTGTGGGAATCTGGACTTTGAGATGATGCCGTAACAAGGGACAAGACTCACTTCCATAAGATCCCAGATTGGTGTTTGTGTGTTGGTGGTGGTTCTTCTCCATAACATCATTCAGGGTCTGAGGATGACAGAGGCTCTGTCTTCTTCAACATGTTACTTCTAGGGTTACCTTGCATATTGAAATCCAGCTGTCCAAAGGGAATATTGAAGATGCATGTGAAAAAATTGAATAAAATTGTTTTATTAAATATATGTAAAGTAAAGCAACATATTTTTCAATTTTCATATGTATATATATATATATATGAAGAAATTAAATATTATGAATTGACAGTTATTTCAAATATATTCTCTAAAAATTGATGTTTTAGAGTTGGTCAAAATAATTATTGTTTAGATTTGTCATTGAGAAAAAAAGAGATTGCCTTAGGTGTGGTATCAGTTTCTATTCAGGCATATACAGAAAATTATTTTAAAAGTATTTATTCACCACTGTGTTATTGCTTCCCAAAATGTGTTCTGAAGAACGGTAGTTCCTTATATACTCTAAAAAGGCAAGTTTCTTAGTCAAGTAATTATGGAAAAAGCTACTCACAATCTCCCACACAGACAATCCAGTGCATAACAGCATACTAACGGATCTGAAAAGATCTTCAGTAAAGAAGCTAGTTTAACTTTTTTTGAGCCAGCATCTCACAAACATGATTTATTTAAGAGATATTCCTCTCAATTTTTAAAAATCAGACTTTACTTTTTAGAGCAATTTTAGGTGTATGGAAAGACTTGTTAAAATTGGTGAACCGATACTGATACATTATTATTAATTAAAGTTCATAGTTTACAGTAGGATTCATTCTTTGTGTTGTACAGTTCTATGGATTTTGAAAAATGCACAATGTCATGTAGCCACCATTCCAGTATCATACAGAATAGTTTCACTGCCCTAAACATATCCTGTGCTCCTATTCTTCTTTCTTCCCATCACCCTGAATGTCTGGAACCACTGAAATTCCTACTCTGTCTATAGTTTTGCCTTTTCTAGAATGTCAGATAATTGGAATCAAAGAATAGTTAGCCTTTTTGAACTGGCTTCTTTCACTTAGCAATATGCATTTAAAGTTCCTCTGTGTTTTTTCATAGCTTGACAGTTCATCTTCTTTTATTGCTGAAAATATCCCATTGTCTGCAAGTACCACAGTTTGTTTATCCATTTGCCTATTGAAGGACATCTTGTTTGCTTCCAGGTTTTGGTAATTAAGAATAAAGCTGCTGTAAACATTTGTGTGCAGGTTTCTGTGTGAATGTAAGTTTTCAACTCATTTGGGTAAATACCAAGAAACGTGATTGCTGGATTGTATGGCGGCAGAATTTCATTCTTTTTTATGGCTGACTATGTAGCATTCCATTGTGTATGTATACCGCATTTTCTTTATGCAATCATCCATCAACGGGCATTTAGGTTGGTTCCATATCTTGGCTATTGTGAATAGAGCTGCGATAAACATGGGAGTGGAGGAAAGTGGGTATCCCTTCGACATGATGATTTCTGTTCCTTTAGGTATATACCCACTAGTGGGATTGCTGAATTGTATGGAAGTTCTATTGATAGTTGTTTGAGAAACCTCCATACTGTTTTCCACAATGGCTGTACAAATTTACAATCCCGCCCACAATGTATAAGGGTTTCCCTTTCTCCACATTCTCACCAGCATTTGTTGTTTCCTGTCCTTTTGCTAGTAGCCAATCTAACTGGTGGGTGAGATTATATCTCAGCATGGTTTTGATTTGCATTTCCCTTATGATTAGTGATATTGAGGACTTTTTCATATACTTGTTGGCCATTTGTATGTCTTCTTTTGAGAAATGTCTATTCAGCTCTTAAGCCCATTTTAAAATCAGATTATTTGTTTTTTTACTATTGAGTTGTTTGAGTTCATTGTATATTCTGGATATTAGTCTTTTGTTTTGATACATAGTTTGCAAATATTTTCTCCCATTCTGCAGGCTGTCTTTTTGCCCTGTTGATTGTTCTCTTTGCTGTACAAAATCTTTTCGGTTTGATACAATCCCATTTGTTTTATTTTTTATTTTGTTGCCTGCATTCTTGAGATTTTGTTCATAAAAATCTTCGCCTGGTCCTACTTCCTGGAATGTTTCCTCTGTGTTTTCTTCTAGAAGTTTTATAGTTTCAGGTCTTGCATTTGAATTTTAATCCACCTTGAGTTGAGTTTGCTATATAGTGTGATATAGCAGTCTAGTTTCATTCTTCTACACATGGATATCCACTTTTCCCAGCACCATTTATTGAAGAGGCTGTCCTTTCTCCAATGTGCATTCTTGGTGCCTTTGTCAAAGATCAGTTAGCTGTAAATAAGTGGATTTATTTCTGGGTTCTCTTCCAACACCTGTGTCATCTCTGAGTCTCCTTTTGTAGACTTTATTTTCTCTTGAAATAAAAGTCACTTTTTCCTGTTTCTTTGACTGTCTAATAACTTCTTATTTTGAATTGAAAAGTATATTTTATTGTAGAAAATATGCCTTAGAGATTCTAGATTTTGTCATTTTCTTTTACAGTGTTGAGTTTTGTGGTAGCAAGTGCTAAATTACTAAAAGATTATCTCAGTTTTATAGAGACCTAGTTTTAGGGCTTTACTAGGGAAAGTTTATTTTGGTTTGGCCTATAGTCATAAAGATACAGTCCTTAGTCCTGGAATATGGTCCTTACTTCTAAGGCATGACCCTTCAGAGGTTTTAATGGGAAGTCTGAAGTGTTTACTAATTCCCTCTAACTTGATAGGACTTGAATTCCAAACTCTGTATCTCCAGCACTTCACCTGCTGATGTCTCTGCTCAACTCCTTAGCTTTCAGCTGTACATTCTACTGGCTTCTCCCAGCATATTCATAGTTTTAGACTCAGGCAAGAATTTGAGAGGAACTTTTATACAGAAATGCGCTCCTTTCTCGATGATTACTCCTTTCCAGAATACCTTCTCCTCCACCCCCATTTAATTCTCAGCTGTTCCGGCAGCCCAAAATTTAATCTCTAACTTTTCAGTGCAATAAGACTGATGCCTTCTGTCGGAGCTCTATCTCTTATTCCCATACAGTCCCGGGCATGCCCTTAGGGGAGAAGTTGGATAAAATCTCACCTTATTTGCATGTCTTTTAAAGGCCATATCTCCTCCAGTGTCTGCCTGCTTCTGAGTTCTCTCCAGTGCCTTCCAAGAGATTTTTTTTTTTTTTTGGTTTAAAATTTATAGCTGTCATTGGCAAGAGGATTAGTCCAATACAAGCTACTGCTGCCATTGCCAGAACTGGAACTCCTCTAATTACCTGATTGTTATTTAAAACACAGTTTGTAAATAAATGAGAAAGCTTATTTCAGGAGCTAACTCTAACATTACAATTGTGGTTCCTGGTTTATTTTCCAGCACGTGTCTCCATAAACATTATATAACTTCCTCTGAGTCATTTCAAACCATTAAAAATCTCACAGTGAAGTGTAAACATAGACCCGTTTTGAAGTAGTGCAGAACTTTATTCAATATGTCAGCCCCGGCTGCCCTGAGTTCAGTTTTTATATCTGGGGAACAAGAGAAACTCTCCCATTGACTGGGAAATATCTGCCACCATTTTTTCTCAGCAATATCATCTGGATCGTGGAAGCCTCTTAGGCATAGAACACATGCCCACAGTTTGTTTTACACTTACAGCACTCATTAAATTCCACAAAGTACTGACAGGTCATGTTACCTGTTCTTTTGCAGAAAGTTCCATTTTCTACGTACCTTTTTTTTAATTCCAAAAAATGAACTAGGCTTTTAGTTGTCCCACAGCTTGTCTTTGCTGTCCCAAAGAGCACAGCAGAGAAGATTCAGCTTGGGAATGAGATTGCTGAACTTTGTGCCTCTGCTGGATTTTGCTTCCCACCTTGGCCCCCGTGGATTTTAGAATTTCACTGATGCAGTGATTTATATAGTTGTGTGTCTCCATGCCAGGGAACTGTCCTAAGTTATTACATCTATTCATGTCTTTTGTTACCATAGCAGACACATTTTATAGTTGAGAAAATAGGCACAATGATTCAATTTTTCACCAAGATCACAACCAAGTGTGTTCACACCCAAGCATGTTATTTCACTTGAGATCGAGGGCCTAAGCTGTGATTTGAACCCATAGTTTATGCTCTTTCTTGTCTATTGGACTCTGCTGTCCCTCAAATCCTGTTAATGCCCTTACCCCATCTGTAATTTATAGAGACTGCAAATGGTCCATGCCAAGGCCTACTGCCTCTTTGATTTTTACCCTTTCTTCCTCAGTGTTTGCCTGGTCATTCTGCCAGATTATAGAAATGCTGAAGTGTTTCTCTCAAGGTCGTTTCTTCAACTCAAGAGCTGAAATGCCATGATGTCATCTTCCTTGAAATGGTCAGAATCTTAACACTTCTCAGTATAGTTTATGTAACATTTCTCTATTAAGCATCTCTTTTATGCCAGGCATTACCTGGATATTGGGAAGAAAATAAGATTGTTGCTGCACTTGAGAATTTTGGGTCTAGTGGGAAAGAAATATATGCAAATATATACAGACAGATGATAAAACTCTGTGGTAGACACCCAAGCAAAGAGCTGTGAGATCACAGAGGAGGAAGCGACTAAGTCTGCAATTAACCTTACTCAGAGGGTTTGGGGAAGGTGCCCTAACAACAATGTTTTATAAACGAAGTCTTAAGGTATGCATAGAAATGGGTTGGAGAGACTATCCCACACAGAGGTCAAAACATGTTCAAAGGTATAAAGCAGGAACGAACACGCCTTCCTGGGGGAAGTGAGAAGGTCAGTATAAGTTCATAAAGATGGAAAATAGAGAATGAGGCTGTATAAGCAAGCAGGAGACTGTTTGTGAAAGAGTTTGAATTTATCCTGAAGGATTATCATGATAATCCCTAATCTACAGCCTGATTTCCTTCCAATTCCTTGAGCAAACCTCACCTACTCTTCACACACACACACACACACACACACACACACACATACACACACACACACAGTTCTTTTGGGCCTGTCCTTCTCTTCAGGCTGAATGTACAGCTTGACAAGAAAGTATGCACTCCTTCAGCCCTGCTCGACTTAAAACCAAGCTTATTTCAAAAATGCCTTATAATTTTGCTGTTGCCAACTCAAAATAGATTTGCTAAAGATCTTAGGGAGAGATCAAAATGGACAAAGAACTAAAAGCCTCATAGAAATATAATTTATTATTTTCCTGTTCCCATCTTCCAAACAGGAAAAAAAAAAAAAAAGCAAGAATCTTTTTAGAATGCATGATTAGGTGTATGCCCAATAACCTGCTGCTCTTATTCAGTCCGGGCGTGATTTATCTCTGTGTTTTACTTAACTGCTAAGAAATACGGTGTCAGGTTCAACCAGCTATTGTCTTTTTTTGCTTGTGCTATTTATAAAGAAGCCATCTGCCTTTTGCCACAGCTGAAAGACTGAATTGGGCCTTTTGACTTCCTACCTTCCCAGATGTGCAGCTTCAGATTAGACTGAGGTCCAGAATAAATGTTGTTATAGGCTCTCTCTTCAAGTCTCATCCTTTTTTTCCAGAAGTTAATAAATTCTGAAAGTGTTGCCATAGCTGCTACTGAAGTCAGCCTCTGAAAAAAGACCTGGTGTGCACAACTTCTTGTTTGGCTGCTGTAATCATGCTGGAGAGAAATAAAAGATAGAAAGGGCAGTTTCTGACTCATCCGTCTTTCTTCTTTATTTTTAACTCTCTGTGTCCTTGCTTCCATTTTTCTCCTTTTCTCCTTCCTCCCCCGCTCTCTTTCTCCATTTCTCTCTTTCTTTTTTTTACTCCAATCTCTTTGTGTCCCCCTTTTAAATTCATTTCTTACATTTCAAAAGATGTAAATTCATTCATTTAAAAATAAGTTGAGTGCTCACAGTATACCAGGCTCTGTAAATAGCACTGAGATTTTTTTTTAAATGGAACAAAAGAAGCAAGATTGACAGAATTCTCGTCATCTGGGAGCTTCTAATTTAGCCCAGTGTGGTAACAAGTCAATTAATAAGAATATTAATTTGAAAGGAGATCAATGCTTTGTATTTCTCTGTGGTAAATTTGACATGACTGTTGTTAACTTTGTAATATTTCTCCAGTCCTCTAACTTTAAATTCTGTGATTTCATCCTTTTTGGGTTTCAGTTTGAACTTTGTCTAGGTAACATTTTATTAGAATTCTGAATGAGAATTCTAATCTATAAATGTTAAAATACTTTTCAATGTTAGTACATTTTCTACATTTTCTTTTTAAATTAATTTTCTATATTTTCCAAAATGTATATAAGGAACTTCTATAACTTTCATAATAAAGTTCTTTCGGCATATGAAACCAATAATGAATAGTCTTATGCTAAAATTATAGAAAAGTGAACTTTATCTCTGAGAGTTTATTTCATGGAATATTTGAATATAATCTATTTAAAATATTTAAGAACAGCATTAGAGTTAAACAAAGAAGTAAAAAAAAGGAAATAATACTCACCTAAAACATTATTCACTTTTACATCTCCACATTTGTCCCTAGTTCCTGTCTGTAGGCATACACGTTTTTTTTGTTTTGTTTTGTCCTTTTTGAGACCGGCCGCACCGCACTCAGCCAGTGAGCTCACCAGTCACCGGTCATCCCTATATAGAATCCGAACCCACGGTGGGAGCGCTGCTGCGCTCCCAGCACCGCACTCTCCCGAGTGCGCCACGGGCTTGGCCCGGCATACACGTTTTTACATGGTGGTAATCACAGCCTCAGTTAAGTTTTAATCACCCTGACATGGGGATATCTTTTGCCATTACTTGATGTAAAAATTTCAAACAATGAAGAAATATGAAAGTGGGTGAAAATCTACTTTCCTCCCATAATTCTAGTCTTCAGAGAAAGGTACTCATAGCAGTTTGTTGTAATTGCTTCTGATTTAGAAGCATAGAAATACTTAATGTTCTGCTTTTTTTATCCATTTATTCGTTTATCCACTTAATAACATCTTATGAAGGGCTGGGTATTTTTCTAGGCCCTATGGATAGCATCGGGAACAAGGCAGGGATGACCCATACCCTCACAAAATTGACAATCTCATGGGGCTGGGTGTGAGGAAGAGCATTCAGTAAGAAAAACGACATTCGTTGGTGATGTGTTTTATGGTTATGAGCATCTCTCCATGCCAGTACAAGTTGATCCACTTCATCATTTTTAATAGCTGCATAGTAGTCTGTAGTATGATGATACTGATAATAATAAAAAAATAGTAGCACTTATTGAGTGCTCACTGCATGCCTGATGCTGTGCTAAGTGATTTCTGTGCTTTGCCTTACTGAAGTGTCATTTGCAGCCACCAATAAATATGTTATATTGTTTTCCTCATTTTATAGGTGAAAAAAACAGGTTTATGCAAGTGAAGTATCTTGATCAAGTTCTCACAGCTAGGCAAAGCTAAAATCCAAACTGGGTCTTCTGACTCCAGAGCTTATAGTTTTAAATTCTCTGCCATGGATATTCCATATTTTATTTATAAGAAAGCATATTGATAAACACTTAGGTTACTTGCAGTTTTTGCATTTGTGAATAATGTGGCAATGAATATCTAGGTACAAATTATTCTGTAAACTTACATGAATATTTTTGTACTAAAATAGCTAAAATAGGAATTTATGGTTCAAAGGGAATACGTATAATTTTTTTTTTTTGACCGGTAAGGAGATTGCAACCCTCGGCACAGTGTGGTCTGCACCACGCTCAGCCAGTGAGCACACTGGCCATTCCTATATAGGATCCAAACCCGCGGCCTCGGCGCTCCCAGAGCCGCATTTTTTTTTTTTTTTTTTTTTTTTGACCGGTAAGGAGATTGCAACCCTCGGCACAGTGTGGTCTGCACCACGCTCAGCCAGTGAGCACACTGGCCATTCCTATATAGGATCCAAACCCGCGGCCTCGGCGCTCCCAGAGCCGCACTCTCCCGAGTGAGCCACGGGGCAGGCCCTGCATATAATTTTTATGCATAGTGTCAAATCATTCTCAAAATAATCCATGAGAGCTCTTATTGCCAACTACCCTTCTCAAAGCAACAATCCTTGAAAATTTATTAAAAAGTTTTGAGCAACATGTGTTTATTTAGAATATAACAATTAGGATTAATTGGACAACACATGTAGAATGCAAAAAAGCACTTAAGAAATGTCATTTATTTATCACCATCATCATCATCATTACTATAGTAAATAAAAAAGCTGTTTTCATTATTCCTTATATTCCAAGGGCTGGACATATTGCAACCAAAGCCTAATAAGTTAGAATCATTAGAGTCAGTTGTATTGTCTATTTTCAATCTTCCCATTTGAAATATTTCAAAGTTTGTATTTTAAATCAGAGTGCTCATCAACCATATTCCTCAAGAGGGTTGCCTGCTCCAATTTATTCAGCGAAATGACTGGTCCCGGTGTAGGTTAACTGGGAATGGCTTATCTTGCCCTTCTCAAAGCTGAAGGTTTCTGCCTCTCTGATTACTGCCTCTGGGTTTTCTCCCTTTCTTATTGCAACCTAAAGGGAATTTTGTAACTCCAACTTGACGTGAGTCATTGGACAGTAGTAATGGAGGCAGTGAAACTTCCTATGGAAAGTTAATAAACTTTCTTAAGTCTGCAGAGCTAAGGAATCACTACCTGTTTACCCATTCCGTGACCCCTATTGTAAAATCTACATGGACTATTAGCAGGAGAAATGAAGTCTCGGGGACCTTTTACAACAGGTATACAACCTAGATGGTTACTAGCACCTGGATGACATCTCAATCCATACTCATTCCTCTGAAACTTTTAAGTTGAGAAATTTAAGTTTAGTTTCCTGTGTATTCTTTTATTTTATCTGTTTTTAATATTTCATTTAATTTTTAAAATCTATTATTTGAATTTTTAAAATTAATCTTTTACTGAGACTGGACTTGGTGTTAACTTTTAGAACTTCAGATTTCTCTTTTATAAAAGAGTATCAACAGTTCCTTGCTAGCATGGATAACAGAGAGATAATAGAGTGTAGGAAGCTTAGTGAGGGGGAGAATGGCTTTGTAGAAATGCAGATCTGCTCTAATGGAGACATTTTTGTTCTCTAGAATGAAAGGCAGCAGCTTGGTGCTTACAGCCCAAAGGAGGAGGGAATGAAGGGAAAAGGAACCTGTCTAAACACTTGGGGCATTTTTTGCTGTTCTGTGCAACCCTCTCTGACCTTCTTTACTCCCTCCTCTTATGGCCCCAAACTCAGTTATTTGACTAAATGTTTCACTTCTCAACAAGTTATGTTGGTGTTATGTAGAGACAGACTTAATTAAAGTTTGCATGTGGTGAGTGAGAAAGAGAAGGGCATTTAAACTCACTGAGTCAGGCCCTGTTAGGGGGAGAAAAAAAAAATGGTGACAGAATGACACAAGGAAAAGAAGGAGGTGCAAAAAGCCATTTGGTCTGAGCTCCGTTAATTCAGGCCAGGGACGAGGTAATGCGGGGGCCCGAGGGGGTGAGTTAAGGACAGACCTTCTGCTTTAGCTCTCAACGTGCTCGGTTTTATTAGTTTAGGCCAGGCGGCTGCTAACATTATTTTAGTATCTATTTTGTGAGTGATTATGTTGTATGCATGGGCAGGAGGTCAGCGGGTCAAGCCTTTCTGCTCCAGACCATCTCTGCATGAGCCGTTTGCCTTTAGATCTTGCTGCAACTCGCCACCTGTGAAAGCAGACAACCTAATGGGAAAAAGAGCAGCACTTAAAATGCTGTTTTTTCTCCAGTGCTCTCTAGTGTAAAGAACGTTGTAAAAATATTTCAAACTGGATTTTTTGTTTTGGTTGCGTTAACTCTTTGTTTGACCATCGTCACAATTTTCCCACAAAATTTACTTTCGGTAACCAGAGATGTTTTGGAGAAACTGAATATTATGTCTGCAAACAGAGGGAAGCAGTCAGAGAAACCCAAAGGGAGGCTTGCTAAGGCTCTGATTGCTTAAACTCATCTGTCCTATCACACTCAATGACCACAGCTTTGGAACGCTAACAAACCAGTCTATTTTTTAGGGACTCTTTCATTTGTGTTTGAACGAAACATCCATGAAACGTGGACCAGCTCCAAGCACAATGTTTTTGATAGCCAACACCCAAAAGAAGAAGGGGTGCGGTCTAGATCTTATCCTAATTCCTTGCCCAACTGTCTGTGTGACCTTGGTCTCATCACTCTGCCTCAATGGCTCGGTTTAATTTACAAGAGCCTGCTTGCCTCACTGTTGGGGAGATTGAAGTCTTTTATCCACTGTTAGTCAGAGGTGTTAAATTAGCAGGCAGAAGTCATGGGCCCACGATGCAGTGAGGGAACCGTGGGATAGATGAGGCCACATCTTTCTACTCTCTGAACCTCGGTTTTGCCCAACAAAGTCTTCATGGTAACCAGCAGGAGCCTAAGCCTGCTATAGGACAACAGTGTGGGGTGCACATTTGGTAAAAAGAGCCACTGGCCTCACTTCTTTCTAGGTCAGGTCTGGGACTTGATGCACTGAGACCCTGCCAAGCCTTCCATCTAACCCCTCTGGAAAGGTTTCTAGACATTTCCTCATTTACTATTTCAACAAATATTTGTTGAACACCTCCTCTGCTCTGGGCACTGTGTTGAGGTGCCCTAGGACCCAACACCAAACCCCCACTCTCATGAACCTTCTACTCAAGGAAGAGTTAATGCACGTTCAATAAGTGAAGGAATAAATACACAATGTGTCAGATGGTGAGTGCTATGAAGGAAAGTTTAGCAGGTAAGGGGAGGGAGAAAATCTGTCAACTCTAATGATGTGACGATGAGCAAAGACGTGGATTGAGTGGGAGACTGAACCATGCAGACATCTGAAGAAGAGCATTCCAAGCAGAGGGCAGAACAAGTGCAAAGGCCCTGAGGTGAGAGGTGTCTGGAATGTTCACAGACAGGAAAGGGTCCTGTGTGGAAGAGCAGAGTGAATGAGTAGGGCAGGGAGAGGGGTGAGGTTAGGGAGGTAACCACGGGTGGCTCATGTAAGACCTAGGGGACAAGTTAAGCACTTGGATTTTATTTTGAGTGTGATGGGGGAAACCAATGGATTGTTTTGATCAGAGAAGTGTTATGATCTGCTTTTGTCTGACAAAGAACCACCTGATTTCTGTAGAGAGTGGATTGGGAGGGTCATTAGTGGAAGCTATGGGACTAGTTAGGAGTCTGTATCAGAGGAATAGGTGACTGGTGACGGTGATGTGGATTGGGGCAACAATACCACAAGTGGTGAAAATGGTCTGATAAGGAATGCATTTCAAATGCAGAATGAAAGGATTGATGATGGTTTGGATATGGGGTATGAGAAGCAGAAATCAGGAATGATATTTGGGCAAGTAGGTGTCATTACAGAGAATGAACATCCCGGAAGAAAGACCATGGAGGGGCAGCTAGCTTAGAGTCTCCAGGAGCTGATGGGAAAATCCAAAACTGTGTGTGAAATGTAATGTACAGGGGTTCATCTGAAACTCAGAGTGCCTGCTTTTCAAGGCAAAGCTAATTCATAGAGGATAAAGGACCAAGGATGGTCTCATGTAAGCTAGAGGTGAAATGACCTACTATATAGGGAGGGAGCCCATTCAGGCTGTGACTCTTGGATAGGATGATGTCCCTATGAGTCTGATACTTTTCTTTGGCCAGTGTAGCCAGTACTGACCACTGGACCCAAATGGATATTGGGTCTGGATAGAGATGGGCTTCTGGTAAGAGCACTTAGTGTCTGGTGTTCTAGATGATGTTCTAACAGCAGCTTGATCAAGGGCGAGACAGGCCCATCTGGAAAAGACCAGAACCTGGAGACCCTGCTTCTTTCCATCTACCCCACCCCCTGCATCTCTTATTGCTCCCTCTCGAGGAAAGTGGCCGTGAGCACTGGAGGTCTTTGCTGCAAAGAAGGTGGAAAGGAAGGAGTAGAAAAGCCCAGAGTAGGCAGCACTCAGGAGTTTGGCAGTCCATAACAGGCAGAGGTCCAAGCAGGTAAATCTGCAATTGCAGAGAGGTAGGACAACAGTAGAAAGAGTCCACCCTGGGACAGGACTAGGACAGGATGTTGAAGGACATCGATTTATTCCTTTACTTCTTCCTTCCTTCTCTTTTCTTAGGTCCAAGCAGGTAAATCTGCAATTGCAGAGAGGTAGGACAACAGTAGAAAGAGTCCACCCAGGGACAGGACTAGGACAGGATGCTGAAGGACATCAATTTATTCCTTTACTTCTTCCTTCCTTCTCTTTTCTTTTTTTTTTCCTTTTCTTTCCCCATCATTCTCTTCTTTCTCTCCCTTTTTCCTTTACCCCTTCCAGTCCCTGCATTTAAGCATTCGCACCTTCAGCAAATATTTATTCAATGCCTGCTATGTACCAGCCACTGTGCTAGGTCTTGAGGAAACCTAGGAAAAAACCTTCCTGAAGTTAACAGTTTAGTGGGGGTGGAGAGGAATTCCCTAAATTCCCTCCCAGGTCAGTGGAACAGGCAAAAGAGTTGGGGGCAGGGGCCACAGAGGTTACCTGACCACACACATATTTGTAGTCTGTTTTCAATGTAAAATATGAAACCACTCTGCTCTAGGCTTTCTTTGTTCTCTTTTACGTTTCTGTTCAGTGAGCGGCAGAGCTTCCTTTCCTATGGGTTTTTCAAAGCCTTATCACAAGCACCACTCTGATGCTTCATTTTCATGGAAGAAGCTGACCTACTATATGAATAGACATTATTACTGGCTTGATGCCTTATGAGAAAATCTTCAGTTCGTTTTTGTTAAAGAAAGTATTCTTATTAACATCCTAGGCAGGAAAGCACAGTAGTTAAGAGAATGGGTTCTCAGCACCACACTCTCCCGAGTGAGCCACAGGCCGGCACGAGAATGGGTTCTGAAATCTGGGCTGAATCTAAGCTCTGGCATCTAACAGCTGTTAGAGTAACCTTGGATAATTTATTTAGATTTTCTGAGCCTCAGTATCCTCATCTGTAAAATGGAAATAAGAATTATATATGACCCATAAGATTATCATAGATATTAAATAAGAGGGTGGAGATGAAACAGTTAGTGCATAATTAACACTCAGAAAATGGCTCTTATGAGTTATCAAATGCCAAATTCACAAACGTGGGGTTTTCCTCCAGTGTTTATGTATGCTTCTGTGTCTCTTACCTCTCCATATACTTATTTAATATCAGCTGCTCAATAAACTTATTATGTGCATCCAAATTGTCTTGGATGTTTCCTCATAGAATAATCATTCAGGAAAAAAGGACCCAAGATGAAACTAGAAAATCACTGTAAGCATGGGATTAGCAGCCAAGTATAAATCAATCCCAGTTGCAGGGAGACAATCAGAAACAGTAATTTGGGGAACACTGTGATTATTGCCTACTCTCAGAAGTATAACCCAGGAAAAGTGCCCAATAGACATGTAAAAGTAAAAGTTAGGTTCTGGCGAATAGAGTCACTTAAGAACAAAGGTCTTCAAAAGTTCCAATGGAAGCTTAAAAAAATGTTTTTCATTACACATTTTGGTATTATTGTTGAACAGAAAAAATGCTTTAGTAGGTTCACCATGGAAAATGGACTTCTTGACATGTGCCAATTCTAACTGATTGATAGTAGCTGCTGGGAGAGCTGCGATGAAAGCCTATGACGTTTCATATTGGATCCGTGATAAAGAATGCTGTGATTCATTAGCAATATTGTGCATGGATGGGCATGGGAATGAGGAATGTTGGGATGAGTGTTCTAGTTGCCGTTCTTAGTGCACACTGTGCTAACCTGGGAACAATTCCAGTTTTAGTGATGCTTAAGATGAAATAGAAGTGTCTACTTATCCTAGACTCTTTTTAGGTTTTTTTCATTCATTCATTTATTTGTTTTTGCACAGACTTATCCTTTTAACAGAAAATATTAGGAATCTGTATTTGGTTGTAATATAGAATTAATTAATTCCATTCAGAAAAGCATAAATTTATAAGTAGACTTGAGACATGTACAAATGGGACAAAGCAGGAATAAAAGATGGTTACTCCAAAGGAAAAGCTGAACTGGTAATCTGATGGAGAGAAATCTGGATAAAGGATAAAGATTGAAATAATTCAAAAGAACATGCTAGATATGTAGGACAGTAAACAGAGGATTAGGCTCAGATTTACAGGTGCTCTTAGAAAAGAAACTGTAACAATTGAAGAGAGTCCATAAAAATATCTCAACAGGGAAACTTCTAAAACTGAAAGGGAAAGAAAATAATTTGTTTCTCCAAGTCAAAGTATATTGATTTGAAAAAATTACTAATTTTAGTATTGGTTAGTGCAAAATCAGGATCCTTTTTACATTTTTTAAACGGGTAAACCACTACACTGATAGCAAATATTACATTAAATGAATCAGTCAAGATGGAATTATTAAAACATTTGAGTGAGTATGTAAATCTCAATAAATAAGTAAATAAATAAATCTTTAAAAAAGAAAGAATTCATAGCAAATGTCAAATAAAAACTTAAACAAAGATAATTTAGAAAACTTAACACATTTTTGTTTGCTTGTTTTATTTTTGACTTTCCCACTCATAATTTACCATAAACTGGATATTCATTTTATTGGGATATTATCAAAATAAGTATTAAGGTCAAATTCCTACCATGCATTGAGTGCTTATTTATACCAACTTCTATACTAACAACTCTCTACATGTAGCTCATTTGTCCCTAACAGCAAGCCAGACAAATTAATATTATAATATCCATTTTAAGATAAAGGAATGAAGGCTTCAAGAGAGTAAATGTGAGGTCCAGGATTCAATCTAACCCTAATAATAGTAAACTACTACCTCTCCCACTGGAGAGTTGGTAAAGCTAAGTAGGACGACCCCTGGTGGTGTGAACTATAGGAAAACCAGGGGGATTATCATTTAAGACCATGTTTAATCCTCAGGGCTCTCCTCATTGAAACCAACCTCTGCCAGCATTGAACAAATTGCCGTGGCCAATTGAGCATGCTGGGGAAAATACTCTATTACCGTACTGTTTAGCTCTTGGGAAAGTAAATGTTCTTTATCTGTAACCTTGTTGAAGGTATTTCTATACAATGCAGACACGTTCCTTTATTTTCCCTGTTTCTGAGTTCTCCCATAGGGAATACAAAGGAATGTCTTCAAAACTCCCGTGAGCGCAGAACTTTCCAGGCTGTGGAAGAATGCTCATGTTGAAGCCATCCATCCAGCTACTCATTTAGGAATTTATTTCCTGGTATATCTGGCTTTTCTCTGCTGTAGAAGAATTGAGTCACCTCTCAGATTTATTGGCATTTCATCTTCTCAAATTGTGCTAAATCTGCAGATTTACAAGATTGTAGTATGATATCTCTTTTTAACCCTGCAATTTACACATTTATATATACTTTTATGTTCAGTACCAGACACAACAGTCCTTTAATTTGTTAGAACATGTAGCTCAATAAAATACAATAGCAACTTATATGGACATTTTTTTTTATTATTACGTTGATTGGGGGAGCAAAAAGAACTGGTAAATACTTTTATATATAGTTTTAATGACATTCGACTTTCTGTAAGTAACCCCTCCCCTACCTTGATTTCACAGTGGTTTTGGAAAGAATTTAAATCTGATACCAAATCACAGTATTAAATTTCCAAAGTCCCCAAATTCACCTTTAAATCCCTTTCATCCTTCTCCGCTAGATTATGACTTTCATCCAAGAGTTCCCCCACAGCTTTGTGCTCCCAGAATCAAGAAAATTCCTCTTCACATTGGACTGATCTTTCGGCCAGTAAAATAAAATTTGCCTGGATATTCTTCTCCCATCATACTGTTATGATTAGTTTGAAATAGAAAGGACCGCCCTTCATTTGGACTACAAGAGAAACATTCTCTTTAAAAAAAAAAAAAGAAAGAAAGAAAGGAAAACAAACAAAATTAAAGGAATAATGGGGAATCTGCCCCAGGGCCTGTGTTCATAGACACAAACAATAAAAATTGGGCTGAGGGCTGGTTGAGAAACAAATAGTCCATCAGTTTTGCTTAAATATTGCTAAAGAATTGATGTGAATAATTTTTAAATGCAGTTTTGGCTTTATATAGACACAGTTATGGTGATATTTTCTGGGTACATGATGAATTTACTTAGAACCAGTTGAGTGTCATGTCAGCGGTCTGCACAAATCGCTCATTTGTCAGGTATCTATTGAACTCCTTGTTTGCATCAGGAGGACGTGATGCTAAGCCCTGGGAAATATCTTGATGAAGTAGGATCTGCTCTTTACTCTGGTGAGCACTTAATGTTATTTCTAAATAACTTACTGTGTAGGTTTTTTAGAGGAAAAAAATAGGTCTTTTTCATAAATATTCATAGTACTTTAATAAAAAGTATTACAGTTTCAAATATAACTGATTTATAAAAATGAGGTGGCTAGTATCCTGGTGGCAATAATGCTAAAATGTCAAACTGCTGAACAAAAGTGAGGTCTCAAGACATAGCTCACCTCCAATGTGCTCTTTAAAATACAGACAATTTCCACTGATTTGCACAACAGGAGAGACAGTGAGATGTGGCTAATAAAATGGAGAATAACAGAAAGTAACATGTCTTCTGCTTTTGTGCTTGCATTTCCATATGGGTGTTTTTTGTAGTTGAGAGGAATTCATTTCAAATGAAATCCTGTGGCCACACTGGAAGATGTGACTCAAGAGGAGGCTGACAGTTTTCTAGTTTCCTACTCAGCAGCACCTCCAACTGCATCCACCTGGGGACAAGTCCATCCTCTCTCTAATTAAGACCTAATGCCCACATACAAATCTTTCCTGGAGTAGGAAGTGGCTTAAACGTCTGGTTTTCAAAGGCTTGTTGTGCAAGCAAAGTAAAAAGAGAAGTTTATTGGATTAGTAAATTGAAATTAAGCAAATTAGCTCCCAACTCTTAATAACAGCTACCCAAGATGTCAATAAAGCAAGGATCAGTGTCAATAATATTAAAAGCAAGGCTAGCAGTGCTTACTAGAGCAAATTATTTTAGAGAAAATTATTTCTAAGTTCCTAGATTCTAGAGATCTCATGAAAAGCAATAATTTTTTATCTGGGTATTCTAGATTGGGAATTGAGGGAAAATACCACTATTAAATAATATTAATAAAAACAATGATAATGATGATAATGATTGCTCTGTCAGGTCCAATGCCAAATTCACCAGTCCCATTTGTTTCTTTCTACCCACATTTTTGCTGTAAGCTAACAGGTATTCTACAGAAAAAAAAATAATTCTCACTCTCAACGTGTGTAATTCCATCCATAAGGAATCCCAGCTCCCTGCAGAAGCCTGGGTTTACCGATGGCTGAGATGCACTGATGCCGCTCAGATTGTGCCCTCTCTGCTGAGTGAAAGCAGAAGGACCTCCCCTCCTGCTTGGCCTTCTTACTTACCTACAGTGTCAATCCGTTTCCTGTCCCCTCTGTTAATTCATACCAGGACACACAGAAGATCAGAATGAGAGACCCTGCATTTCGGCACCTCTTTGGAGCAGTGTTGATGGGAATAAGTGTTTGCAGACTGCAGGTTTCTGTTCAGGCTACCAGAGGATGACTTTTCAATTCTCAGTTAACCAGTTCCAGCCCAGAAAAATAGCCACTGTACACTAGCACTGTTCAATAGTGGTTTTTCTTTTCCCTCTTCCCTTGAAGTATTGACCACCCAACCATTACCACTCCCAATTTAAAATGAAATATGGAGCGCCTCATCTGGGTTTCAAATAAGATGGAATTGTCCCTTTGTTCTGCTGAAATCAATCAGAATCTTGCCCAAACAGGGGGTTTCAGGTTACCACAAGGAATGTGTTTCCAGGGGTGTTTGCTCTGAAATAAAAAACGTGATAATCATTACATGGAGAGCCAATAATTATAAGCATTTCCTCTTGGAATCACAGAGAAAAAAATACAAGAACATATCAACCTCAAAAAAAAAGGATCATTAAATTTCTGTCTGGTGTATTAAGGCACTTGGTTGTGGCCTATAGCCATACTTCCTTTGAATGCTGCTGTATTTTAACGTCCTTGTAACCCCGATTGAATCTGCCACACTGTTTTGCTAAAAGTAGTGCTTGTCAAAATTTTTTTTTTCCTTAAAGTGAAACACTGTAGTAGAAACATAGTTGAAATAGTCCAAAATGCAACATTATATTTTGTTTATCAGGTACATTCTAACCTGTAATGACCATTGATTCTAGTTCTAGGGAAAGGTCAAGATTCAACAGAAAATGAGATTCCCATGGGCAATCACAGGCACCATTGAAAGTCTTGTGGTGTGTATATTGCATCGCACGATCGGTACTTGAAAGGGGCATGGTTGCTGCTTCAGAGACAAATACAGTCATGTGCTGCATAATGACATTTCAGTCAACAACAGACCACATATATGACAGTGGTCCTATAAGATTATGATGGCTGTACCATATAGCCTAGGTGTGTAGTAGGCTATATCATCTAGGTTTGTGTAAGTACACCCTATGATATTCACACAGGGACAAAATTGCCTAATGACGAATTTCTCAGAACATATCTCCATCCTCAAGTAATGCATGACTGTATTTCACGCCTTCGGAGGTTAGTTTCCACTGCACGTTCTTGTCTCTTTCACTAGTTCAAAGCAAATGGCCCCACAGGTCAGGCAGACTCCACATGTTCGACTCAAAAAGGACTTATCTTCTTAGTTTTTTCTTCTGCTGTCTTATGCCCACAATTTAAGTACAATGTATTATTTTAAAGACCAGGCAAAATGTCCTATATAAAGGGATACCAAGATGGGATGCTCTAAAATTCTGATAGAATCTACCTTCAGGTTTCTCTTCTGGAATCTCTATCCCCCTTGAAATCCAAAAGGATTCACGATGCAAACAGCTCAGGCTGGTGGCCCTGAGTTGTGCTGGCTGAAAGGGAAGCAAGAAGCTGTCGGCTGCTTGTACAGCAGTTCCTTCCACAGCTGTGTCCTGGCTGTCTCACCAAAGTCCCAAACTCCTGAATGAAAACTTCAAAACCCCACATGATTCTGCTCTAGAGAAACCCAGGACATTGTTTTGGACCCTCAGATTAAAAGTCATACCTACTGTATTTACTCGTGCCCTCACCCTTCACTACACACAGATGAATCGTGAATAGGATTGCTGCTCACTGGTAAGCTCTGCTACAGCAGCTGGATGGGGAAGACCGAGGCTGGATATGTATTGTAACCCAGGAGCAAGGGAAGAGAACTCACGTTTTCTGAACATTTTCTATGTGTGCCTGGTTCTTCATAGGCTATCTCGTTATATCCTCAGGAAAAACTCCTAAGGCAGATGTGTTTATTCCCACTTTGAAGATGTGAAAACTGAGATGAGAGGACATCAATTTTCCCCAGTCCTAATATGAGTGGCAAAGCAGGGATTCGCACTCAGCTGTGCCCCTCTTCAAATCATACCCTTCCCCCAAACTAGGCAGCCACTCAATTCATGGCATCCATAAAGCCCACAAAGAGAGGGGCCTAGATACCATCTAGTTGAGCCTGTTGTTTTAGTCCTGAGAAATCCCAGGCTTAAGTGCCTCATCTGAGGCCAGCTGACTTAAGACCAGACCTAACTGGCTCTTCCATAGTCGCTGAGCAGGTAGTACCACTTATGGGCAAACACAATTTTAAGAAATGTGTCCTGCTAACCCCATATGTACTTACTTACCACACTTTTCTGAATCGTGTTGCTGCCATATTTCCAAACTGCCTTTATATATGGATTGACTTTTTCCTTTATAAATGTATTTGATAACTTATAGTCAACAAGAATTTTCATAATGCTCTGTAGTTGAGAATCGTGATTTTGAAAGGGGAGAATGAACCTATAGTCAAATTCTTCTTAAAAACGTGGTCATGGTCATGATGACTTATGTGGTATTCACGTTGCGATCCGCTTGACTTTATGGAGCATCTATGTGGCTCTTTATTGTCTCTTACTAAAACTATTTCACACACATTATCTCATTTTATTCCCTAAAAGAACCCATGAGGAAAAACAAATTGCAACAAGAAAAACCTTGGACTTTCCCATCATTTTTGTGAATTTTAAATTTCTCTTTTAATTTGATAAAATGTTGTAGAACCTGTTAAAGCAGGAGAGGGAACGAGAAGAAGCTTAGTTTGGAGGGAGGAAAGGTGAGACGAACGTCAGATCTCTGTAGATATTTGTAAGAGAATTTGAATACAGGAGAAACGGACCTCGGATTATTTCCTTATAAATATTAGAATTTAGTAAATTCATGGAAGAAGAACCCAAGGGCAAATGGAGGAGATTAAATATGACTCAGGAAGCAGGAGAAAGGCAGATGGGACAAATATAACCTTCACAGTATCTCGTAAAAACTCTAGCTCCAGAAGAACTACATGCCGTAGCAGCTCCCCTGAGGGACTCTGGGGACCCGCTCTGTGTGTACACGCCAAGAGTGCCCTTTGTTGTCTATCAGGAAACCCATCCCTGCTAGAGTTTATACTTCTTTGCCCCAAAGGTTTTCCCACAGCTGGCTAAGGGTCTGAAATATGGGTTATGCTCTAGAATGAGGGTTTGTTGAATCCATTTCAGAACACTAGAGTTTGGAGAATCCTTCATAGCAACCTGATAACAATTCTCCTTTTTATGGTTGGGGAGAGGAGGCTTCAAAAAAGGAGAAGTGTCTCGCTTAAGAGCATACCAAGTTCGTGACAGACCTTGGTGTTGAACCCAGGGCTGCAAGTCTAGAGCCACCTCCTATGCAACCTCCTAGCCCGCAGTTTTGCCTACTTCTTCCTCTTTAAGGATGGACAATAATCCTGTGACACAGAATGATGGACTCATGGAATGCTTGAATAGAAGGAACCGCAGAGATGGTATCTCAAACCTCCATATTTTATCAATAGGAAACTAAAGTCCGATTTACCATGGCCACTTAAGAAGGAGGGTATACTCGGGACTCCAAATCCAATCACTTTTTTTTTTTTTTTCCTTTTTGTCTTTGTTTTTTTTTCGTGACTGGCAACGGATCGCAACCCTCAGTGTCGCGCCCGTACCAGACCAGGACCGGCAACAGGATCGCAACACTCGGTTCTGCGCCCGCACCTCGCTCAGCCAGTGAGCGGCTGGTCTGTATGTGGGATCCGAACCCTCGGCGGGAGCGCCGCCGCACTCCCAAGCAGTGCACTGTAGCAGTGAGCCACCGGGCCGGCCTGAAATCCAATCACTTTTGTATAAGATTATTCAAATAAAATAAGCAGAGAAGGGTAAAATGACTTCATTTTTTATTTACAAGATGCGCTTCTCTCCTCCACATTCATGAGTACACCCCACCCCACCCCCCACTTCATTCTTTATTCTTAGGTTCAAGAGCAAAAGCCATACACTTAAACATGACCATGCCATTGAAAAGCCAAATGGGAATGGAGGCTGAATCAGAGAGAAGATGGCCCACCACATGGGGACGAGGGACTGGTGGGGTGGGGAGCAGAGACAGGAGCTGATTCCAGGGGAGGCTCCTGCCCGAGATGAATATCAGAGCACTTCCCCATGCCATTGCACAGAGTGGAGATAGGGAGGCAAAATGGTCAGTCCTGGTTCTCCAATAAATTTACAAGCAATGATATCCCCATGCTTTGCAGGATCGGGGAGGTGGCCATTCCTCAAGCGGCGGCTGCTCAGAACTGCCTCCACGGTCAGCTGCATCAGACCTTGTGTCTGAATTCCTCAGCCCAACTGACTGATGCTTATTTTCTCATTCTAGGCCTTAGGGCCAGTGTCAGTGTAGAATTAGTTCTGCCTGAAAAGGATGGAAAGAGAAATGTGGAGACTTAAGTTTTCTGAGGGCATGTAGCTAGGTGTTTCCTATGTATCACTCCTTTTAATCTTCACTTTTTTTCCATCAGGTGGTGAAAATATCCTGAATATACAGACAAAACTGGTACTCAGTGGGTTAAATTACTTTGCCCCAAGTCCCAGAGTGGCATTTGAGACAGAGCTCTTATCTGAAGCCAGTCCTTCCCAAATCTAAGTCATCTCTTTCCCTCACAGTCAAGGCAGGTGGAAATTGGATGGCAAACTAGTGTGGTTAGTCTATTTGACCCTAGCACAGCATCTCTACCTCCTGCCTTTCTGCTCACTCCTGGCTTCTGACTACCTATCCAGTCTGTGGACCACTGTGGCTACCTGGAGGGAGAATATTCTGCTCCTGGGCTTCTGAATGGTGTATCTGGGATTTTGCTTATGGTCTTTCCAACTATGCAGCTTAGATGGACCTCTCTCTTCCTCCAGTCCTTCCTTACCTGAATGACACCTTGAGCCAGGCTCCTTTTACTGTACAGCAAGAAAACCCAGAGTTAGCCCAACCACTGAGGAGGGGGCCAGTAGGCATGGTTAGTGGCTGCTCTGGACCATGATGTTTAGGGGAAAGCCAGAGGCTAGCAGTCACTCTGGAGGACAGGCCTGATACACACGACACGTGGGTCCAAGTGCCACATTGATACCAGCTAAATGTCTTGAGTAAGAAACATATCTCCCTACACCTCCTACTCCATCTGTAACATGGAGATAGTGATACCTGCCCTTCAGTCTTGTCCCAGGATTAAATGAGATAATGGTTGCTAACTGCAAAGCACACACAGTAGGAGCTCAAGAAATGTTAGCTTCTCCCCCTCTGTGCTCCCTGGAAGACAGAACCAGTAACTCAATTGACTGACAAAAATAGTCATTTTTCGTAGGTCATAAAAATGATCCAGATCTATTTTCACCATGTGTTATTTTCCTCATGGATGTCTCTAGCGATTGTCTGTAACTGACAGGAATCAGATGAAGCCCTTTTTGTTCCAGAGGGGCTTTGCAAACAGTTTACTGTTGGAGCAGATTCCAGACCCTGGGTTTCTCGTGTGGTCTTCAGACTATCCATATTACAATAGAAAATCCACTTGAGAAATTGGAGCTGACCAAGTCACGAGCTGGTTCCCCCACTAATTTCCATCCCTGTGCCATTTACTAAAAGTGATACAGGCTGGCAGAAATCAGGTGGGGCCTGCCTCTCCGAAGTAACCAAAGATGCCCGCACACTGCAGTGTGTCGCTCGGCCTATTCTTCCTGGGGATGCAGAATGCAGTCAAGTGTGGGGCCTGGGCTTGTAGGGATACCCAAATATTTTCTTGGAAAGTAATCTCAGTTTATTAGAGTTCCTTGTCTCAATTCAGAGTATAGATTTTTGAATGCGTTTGCTGACAGATTGACCTGGACTATGTTTTCCCCTTATTCAGGGAGCGATCGATCTTTATCAAAAGGATTTGTTGACTGATGGGCTTTCACGGCTCTAATGTGCTGTTTGATACTTTTAAAAGACATATGCCCCTTTGTATAACGAAATTATCTGATTAAAGAGGGAATGAAGCTCAGGTTTTCAGAAGCATCTCGGCTCTTGGCTGCTTTGGTGACTGCCAGGGAATTTTGTTTTTATTTGCCTGTGATGGAAACCTTACAACCCTTGGTGAAATTGTTTTTGAATATTCAGGTTTCTAGACCATATACTGTGCTTCTAGGCCTAAGGGCCTGAACTAAACCAAGATTGTGTTTCCCTCAGGTAAGTACTTCCAGACACTCTATCCTCCCCGCCTTTACAACCCTCTTCTCCTCATTACTGTACCATGTAACACTAGATGCACATTATATTCCACATAAAAAGCCATTTCTATTGCATCTTGTCATCGATTCACGGATGCCGCTTTGAAGCCGTGTTGAGTTCTGAACTCAGAGCCTAACAGCAATGGCTCAAGTGCACTGCCCCGTATTATTTACCCAGATGGGGTTAATTGTTAAATAAAAGAATGGTCCCTTTCAGTTTACTTTTTTTTGCAATCTCTCTCACACTGGTTATGGAAGACAGGGAAGTCTATGATAAATATCAAACTTTCTAATCAGAAACGAGTCCAGTTGTATTTGAAATCTTGAACTTAATCCAGAATCAGGAAATGTAGCCACTTGTGTTACTGTTGCTGAAAGAAGAAAATGACCTTTTTATTGTAGCTTACCTTCACTATTGTACTTAAGAGTTACAGGGAATGGAGCGAGTCAATGTAAAGGCTCAAGCAGATTTTTCCTTTTAACAGGAAAGGCGCAACTTGATGGGCTGCAACTGTCATCTCCCTGTATTTTCAAGGGGTTTTTGCCAAGAGCAAAGTCTTCACTGAAACCTAAGGATGTTTTGCCTAAAATTTTATATCAAATCCCTTCAGGCTTCTTATGTCAACGTAGATAAATAACTACTACTACTGGCTTGATTGATTGATTGATTGAGACGTAACTTGCAAACAATAAATTTCACAAATCTTAAGTGTAGGGGTTGACAAAGTGTTACATGTATGTGTATGCATGAGTGTATACCACTGCCCAGAACAAGAACATTTTAGTACCCAAAAGCTTCTCTCAGTCAGAGTCCTCAAAAGTAACCAATCTTCTAATTTCTATCACCATAGATCAGTTTTGTTCGTTTTTGAATTGTATGTCAATGGAATCATATAACACATACTTTTTTATGACCAGCTTTTTCTTTTTACACAAAATGATGTTTTTGAGTTTTGTCCCTGTTGCATGTATCATACCACTATCTTTTCAGATATTGTACTGTTTTGGAGAATAATTGTTGAAGTGTAATAGATTTCCCAAAAAGAGGCTTTTAAGGCAACACCATATTAAAGAGCAATAAGATTTTACTTCTCATACTCCAATCTATGTTGTCAGTCTTACTGTGGTAAAGTCATAAAGAGGTTCGGGGTGTTTTACATATATACACATGTACATACCTAAAAACTAAACACAAGTTTAGTGATCCGGGGTGAAGAATATTCTAAGCCAAGAAATAGCAAGTGCTCAGGCCCAAGGCAGGAATAGGTCAATCTGGTTCAAAGGACAGAAAGAAAGTCTGTGTGGCTGGAGACAGATAGAAGGAGGAGATAGCAGTGGAGATTAGATCAGGGAAGTAGGAAGCAGGGTTCTGTAGGTTCCGGTAGGGAACATACCACCTTTTAGTTTCAAATGTGAGGGAATGTCACTGAGGAAACTGTAGGCAATGATGTGATCTGATTGTTATTGAAAGTTCACTCTGGCTACTGTGTGGAGACTGCATGGTAGAGTGAAAAGAATGGGAACAGGGAGACCAGTGAGGAGCCTGTTACTGAAAGATGAGTTTGGCTTAGACCTGTACAGTAGCAGTGATAAGGATAGAAATGGTAGGATATGGTGTTCATTATTATTTTGACAGGCAGTGAGGGCTAATGACTAGCTAATGAACTGGATGTAGGGTATTAGAGACACAGTGGATTCCTTTTCAGTTGTTGGCCAAAGCAAGTGGGATAAGTGGGGCCATTAAATGCAATGGAAAACTGAAAGACAGCAGTTTGGGTAGGAAATACTCCAGAGTTACATTGTATGTTAAGTCAGATGCCAATTAGATTGACAAATGATGGCATTAAGGGAACAGCTGGACATAGTCATCTGGACGTCAAGGGAGAAGTCAGGCCCATAGACAAAACTATAGAGCCATCGATACAAGTTAGTGTGAAAAGCCATGGCAGTGTATGGGATGACTTAGAAAGAGCTTATGGAAAGACAAGATTGAGTCCCGGGGCAAGCTCCTTCCTGTTGGCTATATGGATATTATCATCATCATGAAAATTATCATGATCACCATCATCATTTATTGAGCACAAACTGTTTTAGGAGCCATTGTGATAGGCTCAAGAGAAATATAAGGACAAAAAAAAAAAGGTATGTCTGCTCTAAGGAGGATAGGGGCAACGATAAAAAGTCAGAATAATAAATGCTATGATAGCAGTGAACTCAGGGGGCTGTGGGAACAGCAGACTCAGCAGGCCAGGCAGACGTTGAAGAGGAGGTGACATCTGAATATCTGAATCGAATGTTCGGATCTAGAGTAGTGTGATCCATGGAAAAAGACTTTCCAGGCAAAGAAGAGCATTTATAAAAGTGGGAGACACAAAAGAGTGGGGAGAGATTCTTGAGCTGACAGTAGTTCTGTATGAATGTGGTGCAGGGAGTGGACCTGGCAGGAGGTGAAGTTGAGAAGAAGTCTCTGGATCATCAAGGCCGATGTATACCATGCTAAGACATCGAAACTCCATCCTGAAGGCAAAGGGAGAAGGACAAGTGGTAGGACAAGAAGGATTTTAGAGCAGAGAAGGATCTGAAGCTACAGAGAACAGAATTTAAACCCTGGCTCTACTACTCACTAGCTTGATAGTATTGGAGATACCACCTAGCCTCTCTAAGACTTAGTTTCCACAACTGTAAAGTGGGTTAAACAGTAAATACATGGTAGGTTTGTTCTGAGGGTTGAAGATAATAAGTGTAAAGCACTTGCATACAGTGGGGAAAAATAAGTGGTGGTGATTATTTCTGCTATTATTGTTACTATTATTAATAGATGATAATTTTGAAAGAAGTTTCTTTTATAGGGGAAGGGTTAGAGAATGCTGAGACCAGAGATTACTACATTAATGTGGGTAAAAATGATGAGGGGAGGAGGGGACAGAGTGAGAGGGTTTGGTAACCAACTGGCCAGGAGGGAGGAGGAGGAAGGAAAGGGACGAGTCTCAAATGCCTCCCAGGTTTCAGAATTAGCCAGTTGAGTAGCGTGGTGGAGTAGTTTTTTGAAAGTAGGAATACTGGAAAGTAAGTATGTTTTGTGGAGAAGGCAACAAGTTCATTTGTACATGTATTATTTTGCAAGATCTGTGAAGCTTACTTTATGGGTCAGGAGATCAACAGAAAAAATTGAATGGAGATAAAGACGTTTGTGGATAAGATGGACAAGGGAGAGGAAAAAAGAGCAGATTATAGAACCCTGGGGAGTACTGAAATGGATGTATTATTTTGCAAGATCTGTGAAGCTTACTTTATGGGTCAGGAGATCAACAGAAAAAATCGAATGGAGATAAAGACGTTTGTGGATAAGATGGACAAGGGAGAGGAAAAAAGAGCAGATTATAGAACCCTGGGGAGTACTGAAATGGAGGAATGGAGGAAGAAGTGTCAGGGATCGAGACTAAGAGGCCGCGGCAGAAACGTAGAAGGGATCCAGCAGTGCAGCTCTGAGGTGCGGTCCCCATCCCACTCACCCAATGGGATGCCAGTACAGGCTGGCTCGCCAAGCACCTGCCACTTCTCAGAAACCTGCACCCTCTTCCTTCCTTCAAGCATCACTGATTCAAGTTCAGAATGAGAAAGGTTGAACCCTGGCAAAAATCATAAACAGGTCGGCCTCTTCCAGTCTCCCTTTCAGTGCCACGCTCTTTATTTCTGGTGCTTACATCCCAACTGTTGGCACTCCTGTGTCCCATTCATTCAGGGACAAGGGATGGTAGAACTGAGTTGAAAGCAACCTTATGGATCATCTAATTGAACTCCTAACTGCATTATATGGAAGGTGAGGAAACTGAACCTCAGAGTAGTCAAGACGTTCAATCAATTGATATTTTAACTGAACATAATTAAAGCATTTTCTCAAGGATCCTTACTTAGCAGTGCTGCTGCTCAAAGTTAGTTGGTGGTGTGATTTAAGGTAAAAGTCTGTTCTGGAGTTAACATCTCACCAGGACTCAAATTCAGCCAAATCCAGATTTAATGATGGTAATCCAGACACTAGAAGCAAAGAATGAAAGAGATGAGGCCTGTCTCCAAGCAAATACACTGTTAAAATCAAAATTGGGGGATACCTCACAGAATACAAGGTACAAAAGGGGGGCCGGCCTGGTGGCGCACTGCTACAGTGCGCCGCTTGGGAGTGCAGCGGCGCTCCCGCCAAGGGTTCGGATCCCACATATAGACCGGTTCCCGCTCACTGGCTGAGCGAGGTGTGGGCACAACACCGAGGGTTGCGATCCCGTTGCCGGTCCCGGTCCAGTACGGGCACGACACTGAGGGTTGCGATCCGTTGCCGGTCATGAAAAAAAGACAAAAAAAAAAAAAAAAAAAAGGTACAAAAGGGGTAATAAGATTTTCCAGTATCATCATTAAAGGAAAATGGCCTCACAGAGGCTCTGGATGGGGTGTTGGATAAGTAAAAGGAAAAACAACATGTGATTTTTGTTTCTTCGAGATCCAAAGAATAAAAGGAGATTGTTGCATATAGCTTTGAAGATTTTTCCATTGGTTTATCCAGAAAAATCAATCTGGGAGGTGGGCCAAAAAGAGGTGATGGCCTAAGACACCTAGTAGATCAGCAGAATTATTTCTAGACTGTTCTAGACTTTAATTCTTATGGCAGAGATGGCTAGATGCCTATCCTACACCTGCTTTCCCTTTCCTCCTTAGAAACAGACCTTGGGTTTTAGCTGGACATATTCTCACATGGCCAGAAGAATCCATTTCCCAGGCTTCCAAAGGTATAATGTGTATAAATAGAAATAATATGTTTTTAATGAAAAGTCATCCATTCTTCTTTTCTCTTTCTCCATCCTATTGCCTTCGACATGGACATGATGGCCCTAATTCTAGCAGCCATCCTGGCCCATGCAAATGAGTACCTCAAAAGAAGCACCCACACCAGCCCTGCACTTGTACTTCTGACCTTCTCTTACACGAGAGAGAAATAAACTTCTATCAAGATTACCTACATGGTTTACTCAGTTAATGCATCCTAACTTAATCCTTACTGATGAACTTGTTTTATTGGGTTTTGAGCACTTATTGCAGTAAAAAACTATTGGTGGTTCTGACTTAGAGAATGTGGTCATGGAGTAATAGTTAACATAACTAATTATGAGTTGTTACATAAAAAAGAGTACCTTAACTTTATAGAGTGATTTACATTTCACAAAGCACTTCTTATTTTATCCTTGAAATACATCTTTACTTTTAAGCTGAAATGTTTAAAATTGGACTTTTAAAAATATCTAAAATATATATTCATGTTATTATAATGATTTCCAGTTTAGCTACTTATCTTCTGTGTCCTCGACCATGTTTCTTAATCTCTAAGAGCCTGGTGTGTTTCCCTGGGCAATCATGAATAATAATTTCTTGTTTATAGAATTAGAGTAAGTGAAAAGAGATAAATTAGCACAGTGATTAAAAGTATTAATTCTAATTAACTCCCAAATAGCTGCATGACCTCAAGCAAATTACTTTTTTGTGCCTCGATTTTACAGTGGGGGTAAAAAAGCAAGTCACTTGAGGATTTTCTGAAGAGTAATTGAAATAATGCACACGAAGTGTTTGTCGGAGCCCCTGACACACAGTAAGGGCTGAAGAAGCCTTAGTTATTTTTCCCCAACAGCCTAATGCAGAATCTCGATACATCAGGACCACTCAATGAACTATATTGCTCCTGCTGTGCAAGCTTTGTAACTCTAAAAAATCTTAGTAACATTCTTATATCACGGTGAGTATTGAGCTCTTGGTACAAGTGGAGGTTCTGGCTCCATTATGGTCCTCAGAAAAGGAGCAGAGGCCCAAGGCTGGAATGAGAGGAGGAAATCTGGACACCTGCCATACCCTTCTTCTGGGCCGCAGAGGAGGTCCTGGGTCCTGAGCCAGCAAAAGAGCTTGGCACACCAGCAGATGAAAAACCATTTTACTCTGTATCCTTCATGCTCTCCAGGGACATGCCAGAGTCAAAGACTCAGACTACTATTTGGGATTGAGTCAGCCTCCAAGATTATTCAGAGAATAATAAAGACTTTTGGAGAGTCTCCAGGAGTAAGTGCACCAGTCCTGAGGGATGACCAGGACAGACGAGGAAGCCAAACACAACCCCATGTGAGAGGGTTGACACTGTGAGAGCAGACAGGAGATGGGCTTCCACAGAGGCAGGAGACCCTAAGGAAGTTCATGCACATAACCAGAGGAGACAAGGAGCCAAGGAAATGCCAGGAATGTGGATTGCATGCCTAACACTGGAGGTAAGACTTGTTGGAAAGGGTCTGCTGTGAGGCTACAACTGCTATCCCTGAATTCTCAAGGAATTCTTCTGCCTAGGAATGCCATATCATCACATACCACTGGGGTGACCTTTGATAAGTAGCCAAGTGTACAAAATAGGGGTGTAATTAAGAGCAAGCCTTCCAGAACTGGATTCCAGTCTGGACCGAATGGACTAGCTCTGTTACCTTTAATTAGTGAGTTACATAACCAATCAAAGCTTCCATTTTCTTGTTCATGGTGTGGGCATCATAATACTGGTGCCTTTATAATCATTGCTCTAGTGTAGCACTGGTCAATAGAACTTTCAGATGGTAATGTCCTCCACCTGCATAGTCCAAGACAGTAGCCACTAGCTATTCATTGCTACTGAGTACTTGAAACATGACTAATGTGATCAAGGAAGTAAATTTTAAATTTTATTTAATTTGAATTCACTTAAATTTAAATAGCCACATGTAACTAGTTTTCTTATTGGATAGCTCTAGTGACTAAATAAGAGTATGGTCTTTATCACTGTGCCTGGCATCAGGGCTTGATAACTATTAGCTAGTACTGTTCATAAACTTCTT
This sequence comes from Galeopterus variegatus, assembly GCF_000696425.1. Lineage (NCBI taxonomy): Eukaryota > Metazoa > Chordata > Mammalia > Dermoptera > Cynocephalidae > Galeopterus > Galeopterus variegatus. The sequence continues at coordinate 885,364 of NW_007726134.1, read as the reverse complement.
ATGCCCTTGGTTTGTTCATCTACGCAATGGGTTAAAGATAGGATCTACCTCATGAGTTTGTTGGTAGGATTAAATAAAATATCATGGGCAAGGCAACTACACAGTGCTTGGCACATTGCACGTGCTTAGCAAAGGTGAATCCCTTTCCTCTTCCATTTAATGTTCTTTGGCACTACTGAAAGAACTGTCCAGTAACATGCAAGGTCACTGAGAACATACAGGAGATTCTTGGCAAGCAACTGTATGGTTGACTACTCATTTGCATATCTCTAATACTGGCTTTGGCTGAAAAAAAAAAAGGTTTGAGAAAGAAAGAAAGAAAAAAAAATTGGCAGTGATATGTGCACTTCGAGAGTTCCACAAATATGCACTTGGCAGAAGGCTGGGCAACTGTATGGTTGACTACTCATTTGCATATCTCTAATACTGGCTTTGGCTGAAAAAAAAAGGGTTTGAGAAAGAAAGAAAGAAAAAAAAATTGGCAGTGATATGTGCACTTCGAGAGTTCCACAAATATGCACTTGGCAGAAGGCTGATGAGGTTCAGAGGGTAAAATTCAAATAAGTCAAAGTCACATAGCTAGTAAGTGACAGAGCCAAAGATTCATATCCAGGTACTTCCCACATATGCCCATGGTCTTTTCAGTACCAAACTGCCTCTCATAATTCAAAAATCAGAAAACAAACTTCTTTCTGTCTCTAGCATTCAGCTCTTTGCTTGCAGTAGATGCCTAATGTGACTAACGTGTGTGAGGAAATGAATTTTTAATGTTATTTAATGTTAATTAATTAAAATTTAAATTTAAATAGCCACATGCGGACAGTGGCTACCTTATCCAGCACAGCTCTAGGGACCAAACAAGGTAATGTCCTTTATCACTGTGTTTGGTGTCTAGTTAGCGCTTGACTGGTCTGAAGTTGCTCGACCTTCATTATGTTCTGATGTCTGGAATTTGTTGAATACAATCCATGGACAAGTTCACCCCGACCAACCTGTTATTTCAATAACTCAATCGAGGCCAGACAACAGTAAATAATAAGTTACTCCTGTTCTGTTTTTTCTCATTCTCTCATATTGATTTACCTGCTCTCTTTCCTTGTTTTTTACTTCCTTGTTTCCTTGTTTATAGTTGTAAACTTTGTGGTGTTGAAGCTAACAATATTCTTTAAAATAAAAAGATAGTATAAGGAAATGTATGCAACATGATGTGATGACACAGTAACCGACATGCAAAATTGTACATTTGCATAGTGATTTATGACTGTGATACTTTCACCTGCCTTAAAACATTTAGTACCATTTGTTACATTCTTTACCTGTCCCCATGTTCACCAAAAATTTTTTAACCTTTATTCCAATGGTCTCTTCCTATATGTGTCATTTTATTTTAGGCTACTTCAAATACTTAAGAAAAGGTCAAACTCTAACTATACCACACCAATCAAAATAAGTAAATGAACCTACAAATAGAAAGAATAATAGCCTCATTAAAGAAAAGGAGAAATATTAAATATTAGAATGAATCCCTCTTGAACTTGCTTTGGTAGCAGCACTAAAATGGTATTCACTGTAGAGAACAAATTATACAAAGACTGTGTTGTCCCAATAGACAGACCGACACAGACAGGGAGACAGTTCTGAGTCAGCTACGCACGGGAGAGACGCGTCTACTGGTGTAGCTGCCCAAGCATCGGCATGGATTGGGGCCAGAGCTCCAGTGTCCCTGGAAGTGTGTCTGCCAGGAGGAGGAAACTGTGGCCCCAAACCCACAGATCACCCGCTTCTTTGTTGTTAACTGCTGAGCTCCCTTATGCATTGACCGCCATAATTATTTTTTTAACTTACAAAACTTCTCAGATTTTGGTTTTGTCCCTTTTCTTTCACTTCAGGTTATCCATTCCAACCATTTACTCTATTTAATATCAATATTGTGAGTGCTAAATGCTCATGCATACATATTCTCTTTGGTCCCTCAGAAACATGTCAAAGATTTACTCCAAAAGCCACGGTCTACTTTTCTTGCCATCATTTCTGTCTGCGTAGCTCAATTCATGCTAAATCATAACAAACTGTACCATCCAGAAGGCTAAGAAGACCATCCGACTGAGTGATAAAGACCAGAAGTTCACACAAACCTCTGAGGGTGACTGGATGTGGATAATAAACTTGGCCACCAGCCCATTCTTCAAAGTAGCCAGCAGCTTTGACCTTTCCCTGCCCTTCCCTCTGCTCTCATCCCCTCACCTCTGGGCCAGTGCAGGAGCCCTGGTGGTTACTCTGCCCCCGGACTGGGTCCCCAGGAGCCCTGACCCTGCCAGTCTTTGGTGAAAGCCTTCCTCTTAACCTACGCTCTTCTGATCAAGAGCTCCCAAAGCAAAACCTTTCATTAATGCAACTCCAGTGGACTCCATTTCCCCTTCTTCCAGGGCTTTACACTTGCTTATAATGAAAGGGACTATCCTTTTATCTACTTTGTGTATTGGGTTTCTCTGTGAGATTTAATTTGCAAAAAAGAAGTGTTTGAAGGCCACCAGACTCCTGCATTGTGTGCAGACATCTTCATGTGGCCCTTAAGGCTCTTCCTTACAAGAACTTTTCCCACAGTCATTAATTATGCCACAATAATATGACTGATATTCCTTTGCAGCTCATGGAAATTATTTTTGATGTTTTGGGGTATATCTAACCACCTCATATCTCATTACCATCAGCCCAGAGGCTACCTCTCCAGCAGCAAGGCAGGTCCTTAATGATCCACAGGCTACAATGGCCAGAGCCTTTGCTATGTCGGAGCCTCCTCAACCTGTGCATCTGCCAAAATGCCCACTCTAGCCTCTCTTTTCATGCTCAAGGACCTACTTCCACTGTGTCTCTTAGTTCAAATTCCCTTTAAGAGTTAATTGGTGCTTTGTATCCATTGCATTGGTAGTTCACAGGTATCGTATCTGTTCTGTTCCAATCGTCTGTGGCCAGCAGGTAGTAATGTGCTATACATATGGTACCTAGGCTTGTCTCTTTAACAGGAGCAATGAGAAAGGAAAGTTCCCAGAATAGGACATTATTGTCAATGTAGATATCTAAGACAAGTCTAGTATGAAACTGCATAAAACCTAATTGCCTGTATACTTATCTGTTTATCCCACTATTCTAAGAATGTCTTTATTTTAGAGTCTGTGTCTTACTCATAGTTTCACTGTCAGCACCAAGCATGAGCTTGATGTATGAGCATTCAGTCCACATTTGTTTGACAAATGAATAGATGGAACAATAGATAAGGACATAGGTAGAGGAGTGGACAAAGTATTCACGAATGCATAGATGTAGACAATATAGCATAGTGGTTAGAAGCATGAGCTCTAGAACCAGGCTCCTTAGGCTCAAATCCCAGCCCCGTTGCTCACTGGCTGTGTGCCCTTGGCAAATTACTAAACTTTATTTTTGGCTCAGTTACCACATCTTAAAACAGGAATAATAATAATACCAACCTCATAAGGCTTCTGTGACAATTAAAATGAGTCAATGCATAGAAAGCACATAGAATAGCACATGGCATGTGGGAACTGCTCAATCAATTTTTGCTATCATTGTTATTATAATTTCTATTATTGATGCATAAAGTCTTAAAGCAGCAGGCATACTTACAGGCAAAGAAAAAAAATTGATGAGACGGCTTATGAAAATCAGAAACAACCTCAAACTAATAACAAAGAAAATCAAGGCAGAAAATTGTCCCTAATATCAAGAAAAATATGAAACTAAACCTGCAACTCACTCCTCAGGTGGACAGAAAATATTAGAAAAAAAAGTCATGGGGGAAAGAGTACTTAGGCAAGTAACTGTATACAAAATCTGTGTCCAGAGAGCCAGTAGTGATCTCGCTGAACAAGAAGGTGCAACTGAAATTAGTGTTGTTGTCTATTTGTTCATCCGTCCCATTTGGCTGTTTATCAATATCTCTGAGGGGATTCCAAGTGTACAGTGTTTGTTAAATGCAAATGTTTGAGGTGATGGATATGCTAATCCTGATATGATCATTGCACACTGTATAAAATGCACCGAAATATCAATTGTACTCCATAAGTATATACAATTATCACAGGACAATTAAGAAAAAAGAAAAAGTTTCAGAGACAGAAGTAGATTAGAGGTTACCAAAAACCAGGGGGGAAGAATAATGGGAAGTTATTGCTTAATCGGTACAGGGTTTATTGTTAGGATAACGAAAAAGTTTTGGAAATAGAGGTAATGGTCACACAGTATTATGAATGTAATTAATTCCGTGGAGTTATATGGTTAAAATGGCAAATCTTACATGTATTGTATCACAATAAAAAATAAAAAAGAATGCAGAGGACTTGGTTAGAAGAAAGTGCATTCCAACTGTGGATACTGGTTAGTACAAGTTTTGTGAGCCACAGAGGGATGCTTCATCGCCATGGACACTGGGCACAGTAGGATCTGGCTGAGGGAGCTGGTGAGGTCTTGAAATTCAGCTGCTGCTGAGCTATGAGTCCTGTCTCAGGCTGGAGCCTGCCTGGAAGAAGGTGCCTCTTCACTAATGGGTCTGCCCAGAGGGGGCATCTTTCTGCAAGTCTCTCACCCAGAGGTCCCGTCTTTTTCTAATTAGCACAGAGGCCCTTCAGTGCTAGCAGCAGCCCTGTTTGCAGCCCTGGGAGGTTTTTAAACCAATTGCAAGATAAGTTGGTTTTCAGGAAGAGGAGAGATTAATGGGGCCAAGGAAAGATGGATGTGAGCTTGGCGCAGCCTCCGCCTCCCCTCACACATGCTGTGGCCAGCCGTGAGGCCAACGGGATGACCCTGAGTAGAGTTACATATTTTTCACACCTCCTACTAAAACTCAGCAAATGCTTGACTTGCTGTTCCCAGCATAATTTTTCTTCCTGCAAAACGTGTTGGGATTATCGCTTTTAGCTACATATGGGCTGGAGGTACTGTGTAGGAGCCTTGCCTGCTGCAACTTTTCAAATCCCTATGTTCCCAGCATAATTTTTCTTCCTGCAAAACGTGTTGGGATTATCGCTTTTAGCTACATATGGCCTGGAGGTACTGTGTAGGAGCCTTGCCTGCTGCAACTTTTCAAATCCCTATCTTTGGGAGGGAGCTTGGGGAAGCAGGGACCCAAAGTGCCTGTCCAAGAGCTCCCACATAGAGGACTGGTTCCACTAATTAAGTCCAGTTTCCAAGACTGAATCAAAGCTGCCATCCAAATGATTTTGAAAGTCAGGAGGTAAAATACAAGTTTCAACCCCAACACCTTCCCCTTATCCATCTTCTTGAGCCATTTCAGGACATTGGGTAACATATGACTTTTCTTTAGTCAATCCTAGATATTATCTGCTAAAATAGCTCTACTGGTATGGGAGGGAGGTTTCAAAATATGTAACAGATGCACAGCTGCCACCTGAGATGATGCATTATGAATTCAGAACTGTCATCACCTCCCCCACTACCCCTACTCTCACCCCCAAGCACATATTTGTTCATGTGGTTTACACCTGTGAGATTGTGGGATGCAAGACAGGAATCTGATTACTGTTTGGGAGACAACCCAGTCTCTAAAACTGCTCCATGTATCTTTGTTTCCCTGGAGAAGCTTGAAATCTCTTGCCAACTCTTCATGTGGTCCAGCTGGGTTAAAGCTTCAGTCCAATTTTTCTGGAATTTTGCACCAATGAATAACTCTGAGGCCTTCATACAGTATGTCTTATAATGTCTTTCCATCTCAGTCTCTCTGTTTGTACCCTGCCATGTGGGCAGAGCAATTTTTCAGTGACTTTGTACGTAAGTGCTGTTGTGTACTCTGGGAAATGGAGAGCTCCCAGCCCGTGGTCAACAGAGGCAAAAGACCTCATTACACTGTATTTAGGAAGAGGGTCCCTGCCATTGTCTGTTGAGAAACCTCCTAAATAAACACCAGTAGCAGGAAAAACACTCACAAAAGAGAAAGAAAAGCAGAAGGCTATTCCAAGAGGCAAAAGACCTCATTACACTGTATTTAGGAAGAGGGTCCCTGCCATTGTCTGTTGAGAAACCCCCTAAATAAACACCAGTAGCAGAAAAAACACTCACAAAAGAGAAAGAAAAGCAGAAGGCTATTCCAAGAAGTTGGTATGGGCAGGGAAGAGAAGTATTGGGTATCTGATTAGAGAAGGCCTTCTGCAAGAATACACATTGAAAAGGTTTCTGCTCATCAAGAACTTTTTGGCTTTTAATTATATGTTGATATATTAACTTGATTAATATTGGTTTATTCCACCAGATTATAAATTCCACCAGGGCAGAGAATCTGTCTGTTTTGCCCGTTATTGTATTGCTCATATATAGAATAGTACCTAACACATAGTAGGTGCTCAATAGATATTCAGCAGAATATTGACAGAATATTCCATGAATACAAGCTGCACATCTGAATAACTGATCTCTAGGATAAACTTCCCATTCTTTACAGAGGGAACTCCGCCTGCAGATGTGAATGTGACACAAATTCGGTAATGGGAATTCAACCTTTTGTTATTTTATTCAGGCTGGTGAATGGTACTGACTAGCATGGAGTCTGTTCTTCCAGTCTGGGCTCTGCAGCTACCATTTCCACTCCTCTTCCTGGAAGGGGATCTGATCCTGACCTGTGCTGGAACAGGAGATCTTCTTAAGCTATTCGCATTCTCCACTCCTAGAGAGGCAGGAACTCTCTTATCCCTTGCTTTGACTATCTACATCTCGTCAATGCATGTTTGGTGTGCTAGCCTAGCTAGATCAGCTGAGGCTCAAGGTTCACTGGTTGAGCTCACAGAGAGTCCCAAGGCATGAAGTCATATTCCTGGCCTCCCAGAAACGCCCCTATTATGCATGTAGTCCCAGCCCTTGTCAACAGCCATAACCTTAATCTGCCTATAAACCTAGCATTGGGTTCATATCTGTTTGATCCTGGTCCCAGTACTACATGTCCCTTTCTGTTTCTCTATGTCAAAGGAAGGGAAGTTGGTGGCAGGGCCATCTCTGAAGAACTCTAGAAGATATTTACAAGAGCATTGCAGGTGAGACTTTCCTCCTTTCCCAATGAAGAGATCAAACTAGGGGTTTGACCTGGAATGCCAATAGGCAAAGAGGTCAGAAGTCAGACTAGTGGTTTGGCTTAGATGGTCAATAATTAAGGCAATGAGGATAAATGTCTCAGCATTGCAAATGTATTGAATGGTCATATGCCTACCAGAGGGAGTTTCACCCAGCCGTAAGCCATTTTAACAACAGAAATTCTGAAGAAGAGAGCAAGAAATAGATGTTTTTATTACTAGTCCTGGACAGAGGAATGGGCTTTTACTTGACCTTCTGTCCTTAAGCTTGTGTTAACATTTGGTTCTCTATTCTGACTGCCTCGTGATGAAGGATCCTTTGTTCAGTCTGTTGAGGAAAGCATCTCATTCTGATAGTAATTAGCCAGACACCATAAATGCAGAATGACCAGAGCAGTACTTTGGACCACATCTCTCAGACTGGAGGCTTTTACTTGACCAGTCCTCTTCTTCTTGGCTTCCAACTTTAAAAAGCAGCTGGTAGCCAAAGTGAAAAGGCAGAACCTCACATCCTTTGTTTGGTGAGAACACTGCGCAATTTAACTTCACTTTGACTATCTCCTGCTTCACACCCCAAACAAAACATTGGGAGGGGAACATTTTCTGCTAATACCTCCATGGCATAGCAAACATTTCCATCCCTCATACCCTGCACACATCTCAACACACCACACTGCAGATGACTTAACAACTCTAAACCCATACTTATACAGATAAGACAGGAACTTAAGGAGAATCCAAATTCCCATGTCTTTTCCCAATTCTACTCTCATAAAATGGAGGGTATATGATATTAGGTGCCACTGGAAGAACTAGACTTGGAAAACTATTTAGTTTTGAAACAAGTTACTTATTACTTTCTGGGCCCAATAGCTGATATTAGTATATATTACCACAGAGTGCTCTGTTGTCGCCTACATGCTCTAAAAAGTCAGATTCTCCCCAGATTTAATAAAATAAAAGAAAATGATAGCAAATTTTTTATTGTTTCTAGTATCGCTGAATTTTTAAAAATTTAAAACACAACTATGTATTAAAAGAACAAAACATAATTACTAATATTTTTTAAGTTAAAGATGAAGCACAATTTAGAACAAGACCTAAAGAAATTCGAACACCTAGGTATAAGCAAGTTTCTTACTCATTAATCCTTATTTGGCATTAATTATCCTGGTTTCTCCTAAATTTGAGTATAACATTGTTCATCTCAATTAGGCCCTCTAAAGTTAGGATAAATGGTTACTGGGCCATATAGATAGTTCTGGAAGACTGGAGAGCAATTTGATATAACAAGCCTTTGCTGGAGTTGCTCTCAAATTTTCATTGCTTTCCTTCCCTCACTGGCATATGAATAAATTACTTGCATGACTGGTATAGGCAATTGAAGACCTCACTATTCTTCCTGAATCCTCCACTCTTAGCTTCTTCTTAGCTCTCCTTTTACAACAATCGCACAGTGCCTTCTCCCAGAAAGCATGACTGGTATAGGCAATTGAAGACCTCACTATTCTTCCTGAATCCTCCACTCTTAGCTTTTTCTTAGCTCTCCTTTTACAACAATCGCACAGTGCCTTCTCCCACAAGCAGCACGAATGGCCTAGTTACCTTCTCTCCACATAGAAGTGGCCCTTCCTCACTTACAGTGGAAACTTCCCGCTCGCTTTCCAGCATCTGGGATAAGCAAGGTGTCTCCATAGCAACTAATTCTAGCTCACACCTGAGATGTAAAACTGTTTCTTTGAAGGTATCAAATCCCCTTCCTTAGTGTAATTTCAAATTTATCAAAATATGATTCTAACCCATTAAATCTGAAAGTGCCAGGGTTGCTGTTTCACCAATCCAAATGTAGGGAAAAAGTTAGATAATTTATGTTATTTAGTTTTATATGACGGGTCTTCAAAAAGTTCATAGAAAATTTTGTATTATCTCTTAATTCTGTTTTTTCACAAACTTTTTTTTTTTTCCTTTTTGTCTTTTTTTGTGACTGGTAACGGGATCGCAACCCAAGGTGTCGCGCCCGTACCGCAACCGGCAATGGGATCACAACCCTCAGTGTCGCACCCGCACCGCGCTTAACCAGTGAGCGGACCGGTCTCTATATGGGATCTGAACCCTCGGTGGGAGGGCCGCCACGCTCCCAAGCGCCACACTCTACCGAATGCGCCACCGGGCCGGCCCTTTCACAAACTTTTTGAAGTACCCTTATATATACACTACATACCGTACTTATGTGTATGCTGGGACAAGATGTATAAGTATGTTTTTGAAAAAAAAAAGCTAAAATTTTAATAAAAATAATCAGTCTCCAGCCATATTTCTTGCCAGATATCTTTGTTAATGTAAGATGCTAACTAGGCAAGTATTGAATCTCAATTCCTTCATTCATAAAATGAGGAGTTTGGACTAGATCAGTGGTTTTCAAACAATGTTCCTGGAGTTACAAGATTTCACAAGCATATCCTCAGTGCTACAGAGTGGGGTGGGGGATTTGGGGAGCTGAATGGGCAGGAGTCACAGCTATACATCCCAGAAAAAGTCTACTTTTTTTCTGTTTTATACATGGAGCTTCTGGGTAAGATTCAATAACACCAGTTACTTCATAGCTTAACCATTTTTTGATAACCACTGGCCTACATCATCTCTAAATTTTGCCATCTTGCTCTGAATTTTCAAGAGACTCTGCTTAAAATGATAGTCCTCAATCTATCTCATTGGTAGGGCCTGTAAGTTACGCTGAATCAGGAAAATAGAGTGGAGAACTGAGCAGCATTAGAGAATTGGTTTTAAGCAGCAAAGCTTTAGAATTCAAATAAGTTTGGTCCATAAAATAGTTAGTAATGCTTACTTAATAAATACTTTTAGTTGTTGAAAAAAAAAAAAAACCAAAATCTTGCGGCTGCTCAAGAAGTCCTCCCAAACTTCCTGACTGAAGATTTTTTTATTGTTTTTAAATCTGGAAACCAAATATTTAAGGAACTTACAAGTGGGAATGCTTAAATTTGTTCTGGAGTTTGAAGCACTTTTCTGTCTAAAGTAAATAAAGTAAAATATCAGTTATGTGTTAGACAAAATGCCCCTACCAATTAAAAATAAATGTCAATAAATAAAAATAGAATTTCTGATGTTTGAGGTTGATTTTTCATGTGGTGATGCGACCATCTGTCTGCACGGATAACTCAGCCTTTACATCCCTGGTCTCCACTTGAGCACACAGCCCACTGCAGCCCCAGACAGCCCCCACCTGGGGTCCTTGTGATTACTAATTGGCCCTTCACACTTGTCGAGTCCTCTGTAGTAATAACTGAACCCTGACCTCTAGTGGCAGGAAAGAATTAGCAAGGAGAACAATGGGGTAGTATCAGTGAATTACTATACTAACCAAAGGAGGTTCCCTGTAGTCCACAGGTCCTGTGTTGGACCAGTTGCAAAGGTGGCACATATGGGAAACTAGTAACTCACAACAATGGATAACCGTGAGAACCTCAGTCTAAAAGGGACCTCAGATGTTACAATCCATACCTCCATTGAGAAGGTGCAGGTATAACCCTAGCATGGGAATCGTTTTTATTTTCCCCCATCAAGTAGCACTGACCCCCATGGAACTAGAGGATAAGAGTTGGAATGGATGGGAAGAAAAAATATGAACCAATTTTATGTACAAGTCAAGTAAATTTGGTTGATAATTTTCTAAAGAAAAAAACCATTCCTTCTTAGGGACATAAAACTTCATTTGAAAAAAGTAGTACCTGCTGCATGCAACAGCATAGGTAATTCCTACAAACAGAATGTTGAACAAAAAAAGATACAAAGAATACACGCATGATTCTAAACATACGAGGTTCAAAACTAATCTCTGGTGATAGATGTGTTTATCACATGCTAATCATTGTTTTAAACATTGTATATACATATATTGACTTATTTAACTGATAACAGCAAATCCCTGTGAAGTGGATACAGATGAGAAAACTGAGACACAAAGAGTTTAGTAAATGGCAGAACCAAGACTTGAACGAAGCATTCTAGATCCAAAGGCAGCTTTTTTTGTTACACCTTATTGATCAAGAAGGTTTTTGTAATTTTATAAAATCAATGAGAACAAGACAGTGAACATGGGATAGCCTGGGTTTAAGATTTTTCTCTGCTGTCACTTACTAGTTCCGTAACCGTAATCACTTGACCTCTTTGGATCTGAATTTCCACATTTTGAAATTGAAGATGTTGGTCACTTTCAGCCTTTAATACCCTTGAACCTATGGATCTCAGATTTGGAAGATGCCTTAAATGTCATCTAATCCAACAATGATTTTAATTACATGTTGGTCAGAGCCATATGGAGAGCTTTGACAAGCTATCCCTGAGTCTCATCCCAGATCGATTGAATCAAAATTTCCAGGGGAAAAGCCCTGAATTCTTATTGCTTAAATCTACCCAGAGGAGTCAGATATGTTTGAGAACTGTTGATTTAGTTCAACTTCCCTCAGTGCTGGTATCCTTTCCATATCATTTTTTCTTAGGGAAAATGTCAAATGTACAAAAAAGCAGAGAGAATAAGATAATAAACACATTACCCAGCTTCAAAGATTATCAACACATGACCAATCTTATTTCATTTTACTCCCACTCACTTCCTAGAATTCTTGGCAGGTGATGGCAGCCTCGTTTCTTTTAAACACCTCCAAAGATGGAGATCTCACTACCTCTTGAGACAGCTGGTATTAGAGTCCTTTGAACTAAAAATGATGAAAATCCAACTCTAATTTCAGTAAGAGAGACCACCCTTTGGAATGATACTAGAGTGTTTCACAAACTAAGAAAGAGTTGCACGACCAAGTTGTGGGAGGGTAAGAAAATAGTGAGCCTCGGGAATATCTGGAATTCAAGACTCACATACCCCTCTTTCTGTTTTCCCTCTCTCCGTCTCCAATGATTGCTAGTTTTTCTTTTTCTTTTTTTTTTCTTGCTGTATCTGAGTCTTCTCCTCTTGGTGAGAAACTCTTCCCCAGTTTTCCCTCTTAGGCTCTCAGCCATAGGCACCCTCACTCTTTCTCTCTCCCAAGTCCTAAAATCCCAGGGAGAGGACTCGTTGTCCTGACTCGGGTTGGGTGCAATCTTCAACATACTTCTGTCATAACCATTAGGATACAGAGAGTGATACCCCAGAAGTGGGGGCCCAAGTCCTAAAATCCCAGGGAGAGGACTCGTTGTCCTGACTCGGGTTGGGTGCAATCTTCGACATACTTCTGTCATAACCATTAGGATACAGAGAGTGATACCCCAGAAGTGGGGGTGGGAGAGCTAAGTCCTAAAACACTTTTTTGGCACCCACCATGTGTCCATCCCATGGATTTTTCAGATCCCACTAACTATTGGAAATATCTCCCTTGTAGAAGGCTGACCTCTCCCTTTGTCTAACTTCCATCTCTAGGTCTTTTTCTCCTCTCTGAAAATACACAGGCCAAATCTATTTCTCCCTTCACATGATTTAAAAACAACTATCACATCCTCCACTTAATCTCCTCTCCCCCAGGCTAAACAGCCCTGGTTCCTTCAACACTTCCCAGCCTGACATGATTTTGAGCCCTTTCTTTGTCCTGGTCACTCTCCTTTGGATGGGCTCCAGTTTGTCACTTAAAAATTGGCACCCAGAACTGAAGGCAATAAATGTTCCAGATGTGGACAGGCCTGCAGAGCCAAGAGAAGCACTAAGCAAGCCCCACACACCACACACATGTGCATAAGTGCACTGCAGACATGATACTGTGTCAGCACAGCTCCAGCTTGTGCTCCTCTTCTGGACCCTGAAAATGCTCAGCTCTTGCTGGAGGTCCAGTCAGCTAAATCCCAGCTCTGTTCATGAGAATGGCTCTTAATACAGCAATCCTTCCTATTCCCCAACCCTTTTGCTGAACCCAAAATATTGATTCCAGGTTTTAAATGCATTGTGTTAGTTAGGCCTGATTATTTCAGGCTGTCAGAACCTTTTGGAATCTTTATTCTGCTCCCTCAAATATTCAATCTCCCTTTCAGCTCTTACAGCTGCAAGTGTGATAAACAGGTTTGCTTTGTCTTCCAGCCATATAAAATGTTGAAGAGAGCCAATCAGAACCCTAGGCCATGGGGACACACTGTTGAAGACCTCCTACTTGTTAATGTGGCTCCACTGATCAGCTTCCTTTACATTGATTGTTTAGTCACTTTACTGAACTACAAGTCAAAAATTCCTTATTCACAGTTCCAAAGTAAAAAACTAGATAAGATGAAATTTAAAAAGCTTATCTTCAACAAAATACTAGCAATTCAAATCCAACAGTACATAAAAAGGATTATACACCATGACCAAGTGTGATTTATCCTAGGAATGCAATGGTGGCTCAACACAAGAAAAGCAGTCCATATGATGCATCACATCAATAGAAAGAAAAGGAAAAAAAAAAAAAAACCCCAACCACATGATTATCTCAACTGATGCAGAGAAGCATTTGGTAAAATCCAACACCTTTCCATGATAAAAGCTCTCAGGAAACTAGGAATAAAAAGGAACTTCCTAAACATGATAAAGGGCATTTATGAAAAATCCATAGCTAATATACTCAATGGCAACAGACTGAAAGCTTTCCCTCTAAGATCAGGATGTCTGTTTTTACTACCATTATTCAATATTGTCCTGGAAGTTCTAGCCAGAGCAATTGAAAAATAAACAAAAGGTGTCTAAATTGGAAAAAAAGAAGTCAAATTATCTCTCTTTGCAGATGAGATGATCCTATATGTAGAAATGCCCAAAGAAACTATAAGGAAGCTATTAGGGCTAATAAGCAAATTTGGAAAAGTTGCAGGGTACAAGATCAACAAGAAAAAAATCAGTTGTGTTTCTTTATACCCAAAACAAACAATATGAAAAGAACATACAGAAAATCATTCCACTTATAATAGTTTTGAGAAGAATAAATTATCTGGGAATGAATTCAACCAAGGAGGTGAAAGACTTGCATGCTGAAAATATAAAACATTGATTAAAGAAAGAAAAGAAGACCTAAATAAATGGAAAGATATCTTGTGTCCATGCACTGGAAGATTTAATACCGTTAAGATGGCAATACTACCCAGAGTTTTCTACAGATTTGACATAATCCTTATCAAAATTCTGAGTTGTTTTTTGTTTGTTTGTTTTTGTTTGCAGAAATAAAAAAGCTGGTCCTCAAATTCATATGGAATTATAAGGGTCACCAAATGGCCAAAACTATCTTTAAGAAGAAGATCAAAGTTGAAAGATTCACACTTCCCAATTTCAAAATGTATTGCAAAGCTACAGTAAACAAAACAGTGTGGTACTGGCATAATGACAGACATATAGACCAATGAAATAGAATTAAGAATCTAGAAATAAACCCATACATCTATGCCAATTAATTTTTCACAAAGACTGCCAAGTCAACTCAAGGGGGAAAAATAGTCTCTTCAACAGATGATGCTGAAACAACTGAATTTCCATGAGCAAAAAAATGAAGTTGGATTTCTACCTTATACCATACCATACACAAAAATTTACTCAAAATGGATTAACAACATAAATTTAAGCACTAAAACCATAAACCTCTTAGAATAAAACAATGGAGTAAATCTTCATGACCCTGGATTTGGTAATAGACTCTTAGATATGACACTAAAACCATGAGCAACAAGAGAAAAAGAAATAGATAAATTGGGTTTCATCAAAATAAAAAAAAATGTGTGAATCAGAGGATATTATCAAGAAAGTGAAAAGAAAAGCTACAGAATGAGAGAAAATATTTGTAAGTCATACATATGATAAAGATCTAGTCTCCGGAATTTATAAAAACTCTTACAACTCAACAAAAACAAAATAAACAACCCAATTAAAAACTGGGCAAAGAATTTGAATAGACATTTTTTGAAAGAAGGTATACAAGTTGCCGACAAGTATTAGTCATTAGAGAAATGCAGAGAAAAACCACAATGAGATACAACTTTACATCTATTAGAATGGCAATAATACTTTTTAAAAAACACAAAGTAACAAATGTTGGTGAAGATATATGTCCCCTACTCCCACACATGTTTAGCCTCCCCCATTGTCAACATCCCCCACCAAAGTTGTACATTTGTTATGACTGATGAACATATGATGCATCACAATCACCCAAAGTGCTTAGGTTACATTAGGGTTCACTCCTGGTATTGTACATTCTGTGGGTTTAGACAAATGTATGATGACATGTATTCATCGTTATAGTATCATACAGACTATTTTCACTGCCCAAAAAATCCTATGTGCCCTGCTTATTTATGCCTCCTCTCCTCTCACTCAGCCACTGGAAACTACTAATCTTTTTATTGCCTCCATGGTTTTGACTTTTCCAGAATGTCATGTAGATGGGATGCCATATAGTATATAGCATTTTCAGATTGGCATCTTTCAGTTAGTAATATACATTTTAGGTTTCCCCGTTATTTTCATGGCTTGTATACCTCATTTCCTTTTATCACTAAATAATATTCCATTGTCTGGATGTACCGTGGTTTATTTATCCACTCGCCTACTGGAGGACTTCTTGGTTGCTTCTAAGTTTTGGCAATTATGAATAAAGCTTATATAAACATTCTTGTACAAGTTTTTGCATGGACATATATTTTCAGCTCTTTTGGGTAAATACCAAGGAGACCAATTGCTGGATCATATGGTAAGAGTATATTTAGTTTTGTAAGAAACTGCCAACCTTACCGTAGAAATACAAAGGATCATGAGAGTCTACCGTGAACAATTATACACCAACAAATTGGATGCATTAGTTCATTTTCTATTGCTATAACAGAATACTTGAAACTGATTAATTTATAAGAAAATGAAATTTATTTCTTACAGTTTTTGAGGCTGGGAAGTCCATGGGCCTGGGAGCACATGTGATGAAGACCTTCTTGGTGTGGACTCTGTACAGAGTCCCATGACACCATAGCGTATTACATGATGAGAATGGCAAGAGAGGCTTAACGTGCTCACTTGCTATACTTACAAAGCCACCAACGCCCCTCCTGTAACAACCCACTAAACCATTAACTTATTACTCCATAAATGGATTAGTCCATTCATGAGAGCATGGTCTTCACAATCCAATTACCTCTTAAAGACCCCACCTTTCAAATATCATAATAGAATTCCCAATACTCTTAATATTGTTATAATGGGGATCAAGTTTACAACACATGTACTTTTGGGAGACACATTAAATCCATAGCATTGAATAACCTAGAAGAAATGGGTAAATTCCTAGAAATACACAGCCTAGCAAGACTAATCATGAAGAACTAAAAGGTCTAAGCAGATCAATAACAAGTAAGGAGACTGAATCAGTGATTAAAAACCTTCCCCCAAAGCCCAGGACTAGATGGCCTCACAGGTAAATTCGACCAAGAATTTAATAAGAATTAATGCCAATCCTTTTCAAATTCTTCCAAAAAATTAAAGAGGATGGAACACTTCTGAACTCATTTTATAAGGCCCGCATTTCCCTTATAACGAACCCAGCTAAGGACACTATAAGAAATGAAAATAACAGGCCAATATCCCTGATGAATATAGATGCAAAAATCCTAAAGAAAATACTAGCAAACCAAATTTGACAGCACTTTAAAAGAATCATACACTGTGATCAAGTGAGATTTATCCCTGGAATATAAGGATGGTTCAACATAGGCAAATTAATAAATGCGCTTCACTATAATAACAGAAGGAAGGATAAAATCATATGATCATCTTAATGGATGTAGAAAAAGCATTTGACAAATTTCAATATCCTTTCACAATAAAAACTCTCACCAAATTATGTATAAAAGGAATGAATGTAGCTCAACATAATAAAGGCTGTATATGATAAGCCCACAGTTAATATCATGCTCAACAGTGAAAAATTGAAAGGGTTTCCTCTAAAATCAGGACCAAGACAAGGTTGCCCACTCTTGCCACTTCTATTCAGTACATTAATGGCAGCCATAGCTACAGCAATTAGGCAAGAAAAGGAAATGAAAGGCATCCAAATTAAAAAAGAAAAAGTTAAATTGCTTCTGTTTGCAGATGGCATAATCTTACATATAGAAAATCCTAAGATTCTACCAAAAAACTGCTAGAACTAATAAACTCACAGGGTACAAAATCAACACACAAAATTCACTTGCATTTCTATACATTAACAACAAACTACCTAAAAAAGAAATTTTTAAGAAATTCTGTTTACAATAGCATAAAAAATAAAATACTTAAAGATAAATTTAACCAATAGACCTGCACTAAAAACTATATGAAATTGATGAAAGAAATTGAAAAGACACAAATAAATGGAAAGATATCCTGTGTTCATGGATTAGAAGAATTAATGTTGTTAAAGTGTCTATATTACCCAAAGCAATATACATTCTTAATGCAATCTCTATCAAAATTCCAATGGCATATTTCACAAAAGTAGAAAAAGCAATCCTAAAATTATATGGAGACACAAAAGATCCTGAATAGCAATCTTGAGAAAGAAGAACAGCAATGTAGGTATCACACTCCCTGATTTCAAACTACAGTATAAAGCTATAGTAATCAAAACAGTATGGTACTGGCACAAATACCAACATATATACCAATGGAATAGAACAGAGAGGCCAGAAATAAACCCAGACATACATGGTCAACTAATCTTTGGCAAGGGCACCAAGAATACACAATGGAGAAAGGATTATCTTTTCAATAAATGGTGTTGAGAAAACTAGATAGCCACATGAAAAAGAATAAAATTGGACCCTTGTCTTACACCATATACAAAAATTAACTTGAAATGGATTAAAGAGTTAAATGTAAAATCTGAAGCCATAAAAATTTTGGAAGAGAAAAAAGGAAAAATCTCCTCAACATTGGTTTCGGTAATGACTTTTTGGATATGACATCAAAAACAAGAATAAAAAGTGGGACTACATCAAACTAAAAAGCTTCTGCAAAGCAAAGGAAACAATCAACAAAATAAAAAGCAACCTATGACTGGGATAAAATATGTGCAAACCTTGTAAATGATAAGGGGTTAGTATCTAAAATATATAAGGAACTCACACAACTCAAGAGCAAAACAAAACAAAACCATAAACAAATAAGCAAAAAAGCAATTAATTCAATTAAAAAATGGAAAAAAAGACTTGAATAGACATTTTTACAAAGAAGACATACAAATGGCCAAAAGGTATATGAGTAGATGCTCCACATGCTAATTATCAGGGAAATGCTAATCAAAATCACAATGAGATATCACCTCACACCTGTCAGGATGGCTATTATGAAAAAGACAAGAGATAAGTGCTGGCAAAGGGGTGGAAAAAAGGGAACCCTTGTACACTGTTGGTGAGAATGTAAATTGTTATTGCAATTATGGAAAACATTATGGAGGCTCCTCAAAAAATTAAAAATAGAACTACCATGTGATCCAGCAATCCCACTCCTGGGTATATATACAAAGAAAACCAAATCATTATCTTGAAGTGGTGCCTACACACCCATGTTCATTGCAGCATTATTCACAATGGCCAAAATATGGAAACAACCTAAGCGTCCATCAGTGGACACTTAGAAAATGTGGTATGTATGAGGGTACTTCGAAAGTTTGTGGAAAAATAGAATTAAAAGATAATATGAATTTTTCTATGAACTTTTGAAGTAATATCATATAGACAATGAAATACTATTCAGCCTTAGAAAAGAAGGAAATCCTTTTATTCGTGACAACATGGATGAGACTGGAGGATATTATGCTAAGTGAAATAAACCAGACACAGAAAGACAAATGCCATATGATCTAACTTCTAGGTGAAATATAGAATAATTGAACTAATAGAAGCAGAGAGTGGAATGGTGGTTGCCAGTGGCTGGACGTGGAGGAAATGGGGGGATTTGGGTCAAAGTTTATAAAGTTTCAGTTATAAGATGACTAATTGCTGGGGATCTAATGTACAGCATGGTGATTATAGTTAATAATACTGTGTGGTTTACTTGAAATTGGATGAGAGCAGATTTTAAGTGTCCTCAGCCTCACTCCCACCCCACATACACAAATTTTAGCTATAGGCAGTGATGGATTCATTAATTAATTTAACTGTGGTAATCATTACACAATGTGTATGTATATCAATACATCATGTTGTATGCATTGAATATATACAATTTTTACTTGTCAATTGAATATTGTTAAGTTAAAAAAAAAGAAACTGCCAAACTACATTCCAATATGGCTTACCATTCTGCATTTCCACCAGCAATAAATGATAATTCCTATTGCTCCACATTCTTGCTAGCATTTGGTGTTATCAGTGCTCTGGATTTTGGCTATTCTAATAGATGTAATGTGATATTTTGTTGTTTTAATTTGCATTTCCCTGAAGACATATGATGAGACACATCTTTTCATGTGCTTATGTTCCATGTATACATCTTCTTTGGTGAGGTGCCTGTTAAGGTCTTTGGTCCATTTTTAAATTAGATTGTATTCTTATTGTTGAATTTTAAGAGTTCATTGTATATTTTGGATAACAGTCCTTTATCAGATTTTTCTTTTACAAATATTTTCTCTGAGTCTGTGGCTTGTCTTCTCATTTTCTTGACATCGTTTTTCACAGAAGTTTTTAATTTTAATGAAGTCCAGTTTATCAATTCTTTCTTTCATGGATTGTGTCTTTGGTGTTGTAGCTAAAAAATCATCACCTTACTTAAGGTTGTTGAGGTTTTCTCCTGTTATCTTTTAATGTTATGATCCATTTCCAGTTAATTTTTGTGAAAGGGTAAAGTTTGAGTCTAGGTTCATTATTTTTCATATGGATATTCAGTTGTTCCAGCACCATTTGTGAAAAGACTATTTTTGCTCCATTGTACTGCTTTGTCAAAGACTCCCTTGTCAAAGACCAGTTGACTATTTTATGTGGACTCTATTTCCAGGCTCTCTATTCTGTTTCATTGATCTTTCTGACTGTTCTTTAGCCAATACCATAGTGTCTTGATTACTGTAGCTTTGTAGTAAGTCTTGACATCAGGTAATGTCAGTCTACCTACTATGTTCTTCTTCAATATTGTGGAGGCTATTCTGGGTCTTTTGCCTCTTCATATAAACTTCAGAATCTGTCATTTGATATTCACAAAATAACTTGTTGGGATTTTACTTGGGTATTCATTGAATCTATAGATCAAATTGGGAAGAGCTGACATCTTGAAATTATTGAGTCTTCCTGCCCATGAACACAGAATATCTTTCCATTTATTTACTTCTTCTTTGATTTTGTTTATCTGAGTTTGTAGTTTTCCTCATATAGATCTTGTACATATTTTGTTAGATTTATACTTAGGGTATTTCATTTTGTGGGGTGATAATATAAGTGGCATTGTGTTTTTAATTTTAAATTTCACACAGTCATTGTTGGTATATAAAATAGTGATTGACTTTTATATATTAACATTGTATCCTGCAACCTTGCAATAATCACTTATTAGTTCCAGGAGTTTGTTTTCTTTCTTTCTTTCTTTCTTTTTTTTTTGTTAATTCCTTTGGATTTTCTACATAAACAATCTTGTCATCTATGAATAAAGACAGTTTTATTTTTCCTTCCCAATCAATATACCTTTTATTTCCTTTTATCTTATTGCATTAGCTAGAACTTCTAATACAATATTGAAAAGAAGTGGTGAGAAAAAACATCCTTGTCTTGTTCCTGATCTTTGTAGGAAGACTTCAAGTTTCTTACCATTAAGTATGATGCTAGCTGTAGGTTTCTGTGCATTGCTGTTTTTGTCGTCTTGTCAACTCTTAGCCAGGGCTCTATAATCCCAGGTAAAGCCCCTGAAATTTGGATTTCCGGGAAGGAGGAGGTCTGTTGCTTGAAACAGATTTTCAAATGCCTTCATAGCTTTAAAAGAAGAAAAGAGTCACATGACTTTGTAAAATAGAATAGCAGAATCTAAATATGCAGAAACTTTAATTACCAAGAATTTTTGGTTTTGTTTTTTAGAAGAAATGGTAAAAACCAGGCAAACAAACTTACACTCAGGTTTTATTCAAAAAAGTTACAAATTCAACCCTGCCTCTGCACCTTGCATGCCAGCATCTACAGCAAGGACCATAACAAAGCATTTGTGATTACCAGCAGGAGTATCCTGGTCATCTGCCCTCAGGTGCCTAGGGTTGAGGTTTTACTATCTAAGTAATCATTAAGATAGCCACATCTTTTTAAATATATAGATGCTGGTTGCTAAGCATCTACAGCAAGGACCATAACAAAGCATTTGTGATTACCAGCAGGAGTATCCTGGTCATCCGCCCTCAGGTGCCTAGGGTTGAGGTTTTACTATCTAAGTAATCATTAAGATAGCCACATCTTTTTAAATATATAGATGCTGGTTGCTATGTTTCCTCTGCAAGGGGTACTTGTGTATATATCAATTCATACTTCAGGGAGTCATGGGCAGCAGGAGCTGAGGAAAGCTACATTCAAGGAATATAGACCTCCATTTACAAGGGATAATGGGACTTACATAGCTTTGGCTCTAAACAACCTTATTTTGATGTGTTTGAATATGGAATATTACCAAGTTTATTGTGATGATGAAATAAACATACTAGAAGCCTATCGTATATTCACTGCTTGTCATGAGTGATTTTACTTCTGGATCTACTAGATACCTGTGTAGGGAAAGACAGACTCAGGGGATTCCAATTGTTCAGTCCAAAGCTCTGTACTAATGTGCTTTTCAAATAGTCCTCTTGGCCATAGCCAAGTACATAAAATAGCTTTTTCTGTCCTATTGACTATAATTCTGAGGCTGTGGGAATTTTGCTTTTACTACATGAAGAGAGCAGTTGGTTACAGCACATACAATCAATCCAGCAAAGCCAAAATAGGATCACACTCAGGTTCAATTTTTATGTCATAAATGATAATAATTAAAACATTTCCCCATTCCCTTGTTCTCAAAAAATAAAACAAAATGAAAACAAAAACAATCAAATCAGATGTGGCATCCTTACTGGAGTGTCACTGACATTGGAAGAAGTAGGACTATTTGTTACAGATCTGATCTTCCATGGAGTCTTGTCTAAACTTTATTAAGCAATAACTGTGATTATGAAATTGTCCAACAAATTTTAATAATATTTTTCTTGTGTAAAATAAAGTGATTTTAATCTTGCCTGTGATCTTTCATATGGCCCAGTTACAAGTGGGCA
Organism: Galeopterus variegatus; assembly: GCF_000696425.1. Lineage (NCBI taxonomy): Eukaryota > Metazoa > Chordata > Mammalia > Dermoptera > Cynocephalidae > Galeopterus > Galeopterus variegatus. The sequence continues at coordinate 863,022 of NW_007726134.1, read as the reverse complement.
GTGAACAAAAAGGTCATTATTCTTCAGAATCCAAACATGCAGGCTCTAGTTTTATTTCTGAGAGGTAGTAAGTAAAGCTAAAAGGCTTCCATGGAACCACAGGCTTTGTCCTTATCAGTGACCATTGACAACATTCTCTTGCCCCTTGTGGGTGCCTTAAGACCTTGTCAGCAGGCAGATCTGCTGGGCATCGATTAGCCAATAATAATTTAGTAGCTAACGTAGCAGACTTATTAGGGATTGTCAGAAACTAGAATAATTACTACACACAAATCCAAACCATCTGGCCTATACCAGCATATGTCCTTCTATAGGTTTTATCTTGCTTTTTCAGCAATAAATTATTCTATCACATTCCCAATAAAGCACTGGAGAGGGGAGGTCAGGCGACCCTAAAGTCTCTGATTTAATTCTGTCTCTGTAGCTCCACATTTTATCACCATCTCTAAGCAGAGGGGTATTCTTTTATTTTCCTACTAACCTGACAACCAGGAATGCTACCAGCTGAGTTATAGGAACCACGAAAGCATTAGTCAAGCCCTGTTGATATAGGCAGGTGGCAGGAAGGAGGGAAGGGGGGTAGACAGTTTAGGACAGTGGTTCCCAAACCTGACGGATTGTAAGAATCACATGGAGAGCTTTAAAAAACACAGATCCCTGAGCCTCATAGCATGTGCTTCAGTGGGCGTGGATCCTGGTATATGGATTAATTTTTGCTAGGGTAACACACCACCTCGACATCTCAGTGGCTCACACAGACATTCGTGCTCACGTTTCATGAGGGCTGTGGGTCTCCCACAACTCTGTCGGGCTTGTCTGGGCTTGACCTAGAAGCATGTGTATTCTCATTCCAGAACCCAGGCTGACAGAGTATCCACTAAGTAGGGCATGCCGTTCTCATAACTTAGGGCAGAAGCTAAAAGGGTGCCAAGCCAAACCATGCCAACACATCTAGGGTTTCGACATTGGTGTGGCATGCATCACATCCACTTAGAATTCATTGACTAAGGCAGATCTATGGCCATGCCCAGTGTTCATGGAGTGAGGACTAAACATCTACAGGAACTCAAGGCATATATGGCAGGCCTGGGGGCAAGTAAGGGAGACAAATAATTGTGAACAACTAATGCAGCTTATCACACTTAAGAACATATAATTTTTTTAAACTCTCCTTGGCAGATTCTGATGAGCACCCTGAATCCTGCTATTTCGTTGAAAATTCATCTTCTTTTATGTAACTACTATGACAACTGAGCATCCATTAGTAGCCTCTTCAGCAGACAGGGTGAACTGAGTAATCAGGGCAACCCAATCCCTCCTTCCATCAACATGTGCACCCAACACATAACAAAGTCTGATGCTTCTGTAAGTCTTAGCAGTTTTCGCAAAGTACATTTATATCCTTAATCTCATGTAATATTTGTAACTATCTTATTAAAAAGCTATTGTTCTTCCCAATTTGCAAATATCAAATTGAGCCTTGGGGAGTTTAAATGCCTGATGGCAACACATCTAGAAAAGTGTGGACTGATCCCACGCCTGTCCTAGTCCAGACCTGTTTCTTCTACAGTGGATGTCCTGAGAGCCAAGCACTGTTATTGCCATCACTTTCTCTCTAAGATATGTTTGCACAGATATTGGAATTTGTAATGTAAATTTTAATTAACACAGAGTTTGGCAATTATTTATGAAGCATTTATCACACTCCAGGCACTATTCTATGCACAGAGGAAGCAGCATGAACAAAACTTTCAAACATTCCTGCTTACAATCGAGCTGGGGAGATGAATGTTAAACCATTAAATGAGTAAATTCATGTTAAATAGCAGCAACTGGAACATATGCCAGGCGGGGACAAGTGCCATGAGGAAAAATAACAGATTTTCAGCATGATCAGAATCAGCCATGTCTAGATATTACAGGAAGTAAATCTTTTTAAAGAAATGAAGAAAGAATTATTAAACTGTTTTGGTCCTCAGACTTCATCAGAGGGAAAAATCTTTCTAGAACCTCCCCCAAATCATTCCCATGCTTCAAAATATAAACAACAAACTTACACAGAATTTTATGGGATAAACCATGTTTCTTTTGACAGGTCAATTACTGAAATTCATTTCTTATTAAAATGATCCATGTAGCCATTTTAAATGCTTTAGTGAGTAGGAATAGTAAAAGTAAATGAAAAGCAGCACATTTTTCTTCATCTATGGTATTATCTTATAATCTTGAAGGGACATCAATTACCACATTGCAACTAAACCTCAGAATAGAAAACACCTATTATAATGATAAACAGGTATCCTGAAGTGTCTCGTGTTTTAATAAAGCAAGTTTCCATAATCAGTATATTCACTACCTGCTTATTTCTACGAGGACCTTCCCTCCCTTGAGGAAAACTGAGGAAAGACATTGCTGTTGGAATCTCATTTTCTTCATTCATTCAACAAATATAAACTGAGCACCTGTTACATGTCAAGCGGACACCTGGGAGCTTGACATACAGCAGTAAACAAAACAGACAACAATATCTTCCACTTATGGAGTTTATAGGTCAGCTAGATGGAGAGAGAAAATTAACAAAATTGCTTGTTTGGTAGAGGTGCATGGGATCTTAGGAAGAAAAGTCCAGACATGCCATTGCTCCAAAGCCCTGAGGTCACATGCAGACGAGAAGTAGCTGAGTGTTTCGGCACATAGGCCCTGTTACCACCGACACAGTTGTTAGGTGTGGGCCCCACGCACATCCCACATTGGCAAGTTCATTGGGAGATGTTGCACTTTAAGCCTTCTGGCCCCAGCGCAGATCATCTGTCAGGCAGTATTTCTGTCTAACTCTCAAATGTGGTTATGGGCCATCTAAAGGGGGTGGGACACAATCAATCGTTACAGAATAATTTGTTTGAAGAGGCATCATGGGCCACAGCTGGGAACGAGCACATTAAGAGTGACAGGATCTTGGCAGTCGCAGAGCCTGAGACTTTGAGTCTTGCTTTTCAACCAGACCAAGTGGGATGGCTGGGCATTCATTAGCAAGAAACAGCCTTCCCGATCTTGCGGCTCTCTCCTTGCAGCAATCCCTGCACAAGGACTGGAGAGGGCAGCCCCAGGTTTCAGTTTATCAAAAGTTGGGCTCATAGACTTCTATGACAGAAGTAAAATTTATTCTGAGAGTCTGAAAATTATATCATAAAATCATTAGTAATTCTCAAGTGTCTGCTTTAATATGAGTGGCTTCAATCATTCAATAGAGAATACACAAACAGAAGAAAATTCCTATAGACACCTTGTGTTAAAAATTAAACTTCTGTGTGATGTTTAATTTTGATGCTGGAAGACAGTGACTAGCTCATTGAATCCACAAGTGACAGAATTATGCTTTGAGGAACTTCACTAGAAAAGAAAAAAAATAAGTCACTGAGGATTTACTTTGTGATAAATTTGCTACCTACATGGCCAGCCACAGGCTACCTTGAATAATAATTCAAAAGCAATTTATATTATTTATGCCAACAGAGGTCATTTCACTAAATAAAGTTCAAAAATCAAATTTAAAAAAAATCAACAAACTTTAATCAAGGACTTGTTCTCTAAACTGTATGCCTAAAGTCCAGCCATTAACTCAGTGAAAAAAATAATAATCACCATGGAGGTTGGGGAATTGTCTCAGCAGCTGGTTATTTTACCTTGCAGGCAGAAGGATCCTAATATCTGGAACATCTCTGATATTCACTTGGGCACAATTGCCAAATGCCTACTTTGTGCCACGCATCGTGCTGAGAGCTTTGCATACATAACATTTAAGCCTCTCTATAGCCTTATAAATTAGGCTATGATAACATTTGACACCTAGGAAACTGAGATTCAGAGAATTCATGTAACTTGCCCAAGGTTGGAGCTGAGATGCAAGTCCAGGTCTTTCTGCTGAAGTCCTGTTTTTAGCTTTCAGAAGGACCCAGCCACACTCAGTTCTTCTTCCCAGTCAGGTCTTTCTTAAAGACCAACGTAGTAATACCCTAAGGGGGGGATTTCAGAGGAATTTCTCTCTGTGTATGACATGCTATACAATATTTTACTTTTTAAAATAAGGGGTGTGTAGTTCCTTTGTAATAATAAGAGCACAAATCATATTTCATAGTTATAGAACAAAGCTCAATGTCCTGAATGAAATCTACTCATTGTCCTTCCTGCCCTTTGATCTTCCTCTTTCTGATACTATCTTATCTGCATTCAGCAAAATCCACATATTGTTGTGCAGAAAACTCATGGTTTAATCACTAAGGAATTAATGGTCTAAGGAAGACTTGGGTTGCAAATGAGAATTTATGTTCAAAATCTTCAAAGAACTATTGCTGAAGTGGGCCACACTGAGAGGAAGAGAGGCTTCTCTTCTTGGAGGCTTTGGGAGAAGAAAGGACAAACATCTACCCTGGTAATTCAGAAATTCATCTAAGGGGCTAAACCAAATGATCCCTTATCTGTAAAATGGAGATAATATTTCAAGTCTTAGAATTGTGGTAAGAATTAAGTGAAGTAAGTCATATAGAATAATTAATGTACTGCCTGTCACATAGTAGGAGCTCAACTAATGCTACCTCTTTCCTATCATTGCCCAATGGATTATGACATCGAAGAAGTCATCTCTAAGGGAAGAGATCTGTTCAGTACAAAGCCCTCTATCCTCACCCACTTGTATGGCTCAAAATTGCTTCAAAGTGAATTTGATTTGAAACTTACTTAACCTTTTTGAGTTAAAAGTTTACACAAAGAGGCTAAAGAGGAAGCAGAGTGAGAACATTTTATTACCTTCTTGTCTTTGTCCTACGGGTGGGCCCTGAAATTGTTTGGTTTTAATCCCCTTTCTTATTTTCTAAGACTGTGTCACCTACTAAACACTCAGAAATTTTACTGGAGCAGTATTACTTTGTGTGTGAAAAACCTCAAAGCAAGGACAGTTCATATTTCCAAAGAGAGATCTCACTATTAGTCAAAGCAACACTTTGCATCATTCCACTTAGTTATTTACTTAAAGTTCCACATCTTCTTTCTGTGACTATAGATAGTCTCTGGGGAGCATGACTTGTTTTTTCCTTATGGTTATTATATTAGGTTACTTGAGTTAACGTACTACATCAGGAATGTTCCACTTGCTAAACTTTTTGAGGGTTTCTTCAATTCACTAACATATTCATCAGCTAAATGCAAAGTACTCTAAAGAGTCTTTGTCTTTCCCTTTCATATTTCTCCCTTGGCTCTGTAGTGGAAATATATGCTCCATTAATAATATCATTGTAAGGTTCTTTGGGGGCACCTATAACTGTCAGAGAAGTGCTTCCTGAGGGCTTCTGTAGTTCAGCTTGACTTCTCCTTCTAAATCTTCAAAAAATTCACGAAGGAATCATTCTGGTACAGCTTGCCCATCTGTGTGCATTTTCTATCTTTAGAGAGAAAGAGAAAAGGGTCAAGAGATGAAAGAAGAGAGGATGAAGGAAAAGAGAAGACTCAGAGGAAGAAAAAGGAAGAGATGGAGACAGGACAGACAACCAATCAAAGCATCCCAAGCCCAGGAAACCCTCCTGGTATGAGGTTGAATGGGATTGCTTCTAGCTTTATCTTGCAAACCAGACCTTTCCTGAACCCCCTGACTAAGATGACAAGAGATCAAAACTGCCTGTGAGTAGCAGAGTCCACAAATTACTCCCCAAACATTGAAGTGTGCAAAGAAGGTTAGCTACTTTATTTCTTTATACCTAATCTGATTATTTTATGAGCCCTCCACCCACTTGGGTAGCAAAAGAACCCAACAATACTTAGTCCAATTTAGTTTAAAGTTAGTTTGGCCCACTCATGTATGCAGAATCTTTAGGTTCACTAGTTTTTCTGCTCAGTTCTTAAGAGCTCTTTTCTTCCTTTCTTGCTCCTCTCTTTGGGTTCCATTGCCCATGGTACTGGGGGAGGGGAGCCCCTGGATTTGCACTTGTGCTTGGGTGTGAGGTGCCTGGTGTCTGCTGAGGAATGCTTGGCACCACTCTATGGCTGGCGTCCACAGCTGGCACCCACAGCTGACATCTGTGGCTGATATACTTGGGTCTATTTCTACTTGGCTTGCGCAGTCTGGGGGCCCCTCCCTGAAGACTTGCCCCACTTCCCACTTCACTCTCATTGGTGAAGGTCCCTGTGAGTCTGCCATATCTGCAACTTCTGGCCCCAACTGCCCACCTTGGTACTGAGGCTGCAGGCCATCTTCTAATGTGACACCACCAAGATCCTGTGGCTGAAAATGAAGTCTCTTTGATCTTGCATCCATTTATCAAACATTTTTTAGGCACCTACTATGTGATATATATTGATCCAAGTGTGTGGCATAGAAATAAAGAAGATGAGATAAAATAAATATCCCAGAAACCATTTTAGCTAGGAATTTGAGCCTGTCTTCCAGTACCATTGACCCAAAGCAGATTAAAGTGGTGAAAATAATTAATTTCAGTTTCCTCTTCCTGGCTTTCTGAAGACCAAGAGTTATTTAAGCCTCATTCATTCATTCATTCATTCATTCATTGATCCTTTCAACAATCCCTAATTGAGTATTCATTATAAGCCAGGCACTTTTCTAGATTCTGGGGAAGCTGAGATGGTTAAAATATAATTACTTCCTCAAAAGGTTCTAGCTTGTAAGGAATATAACAAATGCAGGTGAGGATGTGGAGAAAGAGGAACTCTTCTGCACTGTTGGTGGGACTGTAAATTAGCACAGCTATTATGGAGAACAGTATGGAGGTTTCTCAAACAAGTATAGATAGAACTACCATATGATCCAGCAATTCCACTTCTGGGTATATGTCCAAAGGAATGGAAATCATCATGTCAAAGGGATACCTGCACTCCCATGTTTATCGCAGCTCTATTTACAATTGCCAGCCTATGGAATCAGTCTAAATGTCCATTGATAGATTACTGGATAATGAAAATGTGGTATATATATATATATATACACAACTGAATACTAGTCAGCCACAAAAAAGAATGAAATTCTGCCATTTGCAGCAATATGGACGGACCTGGACGAAATTATGCTAAGTGAGACAACCCAGGTACAGAAAGAGAAATATCACACGTCCTTACTCATAAGTATAAGTTTAATTCATAAATAAACAAATAATAAAGAAAGAGAGAGAGAAACAACAAACACAATAATACATTGAACTCTCAGAAGGAGAGAACAGAACTGTGGTTACTGGAGTCAACCTTGTACCCCACAAATATGTATAATAAAAAATAAGTTAAAAATAAATAAATAAAATTGCAACACTGAGATTAAAAATAAATTAATTAATTAAATTTTTTAAAAAATGGAAATATATATGGACATTTCAACGACAAGGGTAATGCAGTGTCGCAGGTGTTCCCACAACTGAATACTAGTCAGCCACAAAAAAGAATGAAATTCTGCCATTTGCAGCAATATGGATGGACCTGGACGAAATTATGCTAAGTGAGACAACCCAGGTACAGAAAGAGAAATATCACACGTCCTTACTCATAAGTGTAAGTTTAATTCATAAATAAACAAATAATAAAGGAAGAGAGAGAGAAACAACAAACACAATAATACATTGAACTCTCAGAAGGAGAGAACAGAACTGTGGTTACTGGAGTCAACCTTGTACCCCACAAATATGTATAATAAAAAATAAGTTAAAAATAAATAAATAAAATTGCAACACTGAGATTAAAAATAAATTAATTAATTAAATTTTTTAAAAAATGGAAATATATATGGACATTTCAACGACAAGGGTAATGCAGTGTCGCAGGTGTTCCCATCACTCCTGTCGGTGGATTCTACATGCGGTTTATTAAACCACCTGCAGTGAGCACCAGGTTGACCCTTGGTAAAGGGGGACGGGGCTCAGGAAGGCTACATGAAGATGATTGTGACTTAATTGAGCCTCTGAATATTTATAGTTTATCCTTTTTTCTGTCTATTTGTTTTCTTATAAGCAAGGAAAGGATTCCGGGCAGAGCGCAAGAGCAAAGTCCTGAAGGTCGTCAGTAGCGTGAAGTGTCCAGGGATCTCTGAGCAGGTGGAATGAGAAGAGAAGGAGCCAGTGGAGCAGATAGATATGGAGACCAGCTCCTCGTGCACATGCCAGCCAGTGAGAAACCGGGCCATTTCTGGGTTGAAGCTTTCCTGGTTCTTTTCTCATCATACGCCGTGGAAAGCCATAGCTCAAAAAAGTCAATCACCAACGAGCACTTCAAAGGAAGGCCAAGTGCAGAGGGCCAGAGAGAAGGGAGAACGGCTACGCCTACTGTGACAGTCAGGCCTCACGATCTGGAAAAACCTAACTGTGGCATCTGCTCCTTTTATCACATCACTAATTCTATATCCCCAGTCATCAGAAACTTCAAGAAAACTATCTCATTGGAGTGGAAGGTAATAGTTTTCAGTGGAAATGGAAATTTCCCCACACATTTTTAATATTAATTTAGCTTACAGTGATTTTATGTTATTTACTTAATTTTGCTTTTCATTTTACATTTGATCCTCATAAGCTGCTAGTGCCTGAATATTGTAGGTTTTCTGCCTAGTTCCTTCACAACAGCCAAACAAGATAGATGCAGCAAGTATCAATCTTCTTTCTTTTACAGTTATAACATGAGAAGGCAGAGGAAAAGACTAGTTAGGGAAGAGAAATAGCCGATGATCGTCGAGCACTTGTGTGTGCCAGGCAATGTTCTCAGCACTTATGTGCATTCACTCTCCAAATCCTCAAAATAATTTTGTCAGGTGGGTA
>NW_007726134.1:754658-854130 GCF_000696425.1 Galeopterus variegatus | reverse complement strand
ATCATGTTAAGAAAAAAATCATCAAATTGGATTCCACAAAGAAAATACATAACTGAGTGTAAGGTCAAGAGAATAAAAACATGGTTTTGATGACAGCTGAGGAGGGCTGCACAGGGATATTGAGAGTTGAAAGGGTTGAAGAGAACAGGGCAGTAAAGAAAGGGCATGAGCTGGTTGAAAGCCTTTGACTTGGATTTGGTTTATCAACCAGACCTGAGCTTTTTATCAAGTATCTTCTGTTTTCAAATCAAAAAAGCATTTCCTGGAAATCTAGTATGTACCTCAATAAATGTCCCCAAGAGTTCATATGAAATTTGCACATGACTAACTCAACCATGAGGGTTAATGTGATAAATTATTTAATAGAAACACAGCAAGATCACTTTGGAGCACAGCACAACAGAAGGTGTGGTTGGGTACTGTCAAGGACACAAAAAGACTAGAGACAAGTCTCTGGCCTCCAGGGGCTTACAATCTGGCTGGAGAGACAAGACAAGAGGTTTAGGAAAAGTTCGACAACTTGAAGACAAGTATATTAGTCTGTTTTGTGTTGCTATAACAGAATATCTGAGACTAGGTAATTTATAAAGAACAGAGGTTTATTCGGCTTACAATTCTGGGACAGCTGCATCTGGTGAGGGCCTCAGGCTGCTTCTACTCAGGGCCGAAAGCAGCAGGCAGCCAGAGGACGAGAGATCACATGGCGAGAGGAAGCAAGCGAGAGAGAGGAGGCTCCAGGGTCTTTTAAGCAACCAGCTCTGGCTGGAACTAAAAGAGCGAGAACTCACTCACTACCTGCCCCCCAGGGAGAGCGTTAATCCATTCATGAAGGACCCGCCCCCATGACTCAAACAGCTCCCAATACTGCCACATTGCAGATCAGATTTCCACATGAGTTTTGGGGGGACAATAACATTCAAACTCTATCAAAAAGTTATAACTAAAAGGGCCAAGTTGTCCTTAAGTACATATTTAACTCTCTTTCTTAACTTACTCTCTAATTTGTTTGCCAATATCACACAATATTGTGCTAATTAAAAATGCTGTTTCACTTAAAGCACACACATACACTAAGGTGACCATGAGAGGTGACGGATATGTTAATTAGCTTGATTGTGGTGATCATTTCACAAACCTTAAGTACATCATAACATCATATTGTACACTTTAAATATATAAAATTTTATTTGTCACGTATACCCCCATAAAGCTGGAAAAAATAGGTAAGGGGGATTTGATTCTAAAGAATAAAAATGTTCAGTGTGATAGTTATGCTAATGATACATGTATCATTGCACACTGTATAAATGTACCCAAATATAACATTGTACTTTACAAGTACATACAATTATCATGGGTCAATTAAGAAAAAATAAATTTAAAAGAAAAAAATTTCAAAGATAGAAGGAGATTCGAGGTTAAACAGAAAATGGGGGGAGGGGGACAGGAATAATGGGAAGTTATTGGTGAATGGGTGCAGAATTTATATTTAGGATGACAAAAAAGTTTTGGAATTAGATAGAGGTGATGGTCACACAGCATTGTGAATGTTATTAATTCCACAGAATTGTATGTTTAAAAATGGTCAAAATGGTAAATCTTATTAACATAAGATTATGTATATTTTACCACAATAAAAAAAGAAAAAGAAAAACAAAAACGTTATTTCATGCATGAGTTATTGGATCAGAAGAAAATATCGTTTTACATACCCATTCTTCCTAATGCACTAAAGGACCTATATTTCCTGAACTTGGAGAAATATGTCTTTTAGTCAGCAAATATTTATGGAGAACCCACTGTTAGTGTTGTACCTTTCTCTTATAGACCTGTAAAAAAAAAAAAAAAAAAAAAAATCAGATCGGGTCAGAGCTGGCCTGGTGGGAAGGTGGTCGGTCTGTGTACGCAGGGGCTGCTGTGTCTGGTTACAGGTGTGGCTTCTGTGTATAGGGGTAAACATGCTGTTCCTCCTCACTAACTCTGTGACTTTGAGCAAGTCACTGCATCTCTCTGGGCCTCAGTTTCACCTTCATTTTCATCTCAGTAACCTAAGCACAGTAACAGAACCTGCTTTATAAAATTGTTATGAGTATTAAATAGGACAATGTATTTAAAGCTTTTAGTAGTACTTGGCACGTAGAAGGTGTTCAATAAATGAAGGAATAATATTATGACTACAGCATGATTAATACTATTACAATGCTCATAGTCCGTTTTTCTTTTCTATATACACACGTAACACTGATCATTTTCATCCTACCACAGAACTAGTGGAACTGTGGCTGCTTAGAATACCCCCTGCCTTTGCCTGTCGATTAACCCAACAAGCCTCAATTGGTCCTTCAGGAGCTCTCCAAGACCCCTTCAAAACCACAGTGAGTGGCTCTTCTGTGTGGCCCTGTGGCACTGCATACTTAGTCTTGCCATAGCATTGTGGTTTATGGAATGTGATTTTCTGTCCATTTGTCTGTCTCTGCCTCACTCCCCATGCCACTCCTGCCCCCAAAGGGGGTTATTTTTTCCAGAACCTAACATGGTGCTTAAAATAATATTCAATACAAATGTACTAAATGGAATAAAAGGAAGGAAAAAATGAAGGAAGGAAGGAAGGAAAGAAAAGGGAGAGAGGGAGGAAAGGAGAAAGAAGACAGGAAGGGAGGGTAGAGGTGCTCTGGTCCTGGCAATATGACATTTGTCTGAGTCTGCACACCCTCTTCCCTCTCCCTCCCCCTTCCCTCCTGCCCTATAAAGTAGAGGGAAGTTTGAGCAATGAGAATGTTTTACTTACCCCAAATCACCACTGGAGAAATCCATTGCATTACTGAGCAGTGGTAATGGGTTGGCCCCATTTCAGAATATAGGGTTTTGCTGCCCGTGCCAAGCAGGCTTATGCACGTGGAGCTTAGATGGTGCCTTTGCCCACACCTGTCTGGCTCAGGGAGCTTGCTGGGCTGTCAAGGGGAGAGCTGGGCATTGAGAAAGGCTGATGGGCTTTGACGAAAAAGAGAACCGGGCACACAGGTCTCATTTATAATCCATTCCAGCTGCTCCTCTGCTGGGGGAAGCTGGCATTCTGTTTTGTTGGCCCCTTTTCCATCAGGACAGCTGCGAAACTCTACTCAGTGAAGTAATCGCAATAACAACCACCACTTTGCATGTTGATGCCTTTCTTCCAAGGAACTCAAAGTTCTTTGGAGACATAACCTCATTAATCCATCCTGTGTGAAGTGGTGGCAGATGGGGAGGGGCAGGAATTCTTACTCATATTTCCAGGGCTGGGGATTTAGGAGCAGGGAGTTAGAAAGAGAAAGAGGTTTCAGAGCTAGAAAAGATAAGGGATGGTATCTTTTTCCTCTGAACCCCACCCTGGGACAAAGATAACACATGTAGGACAATATACTCAGCTAAATGTGGGAGTGAAAGACACACACTGTGTACTCACTATTCCCCAAAAGGAAGAGAATTCTAGATGAGGAGTTAGGAAAACTGATTTCTAGCCCTGATATTGACACTAAATAGCTGTGTGAACACGAGCCAGCCCCACCCTTGGAGCAGTAGTTTCATATTAGAGCATGTGACCTCATAGTGATGTCTAAAGAGCACAGAACCAAAAATCAGCAGACTGATGCCTGCCTGTTTGGCAGCATGGTTTCAGCTCCTGAGTCTCAATTTTCTTGTCTGTGAGATGAGGAAATCAGACTGGATCATCTTTAAACTCTTTTTGAATTCCAGTAAAACCAGTGATTCTAGAACAGGTGTTCTGGGGAACAACAAATCTGATTGAGGCTTAGACTTTAGGAAAACCAACAACTTTCTGTATTAGTTTTCTATCCCTGCTACCCCAAAACTCAGTGGCTCTTGTAAAACAATAATTTACAATTTCTCACAATTTTGTGACTTGCTTGGGCATTTCTGTGGCCTTGCCTGGGCTCACTCATGGGAGCTAATTCAGTTTGAGTGTGGGCTGGGCATTGGGCTTAGCTGGGATGTCTGCAATGGCTGGGCCTTGCTTGCCTGTGGTCCCTCGTCCTCAATGTGGCTACACCAGGCTTCCTCACACAGTTGGGGAAGCACTTCAAGGGGGCAAGCCTCGGTGCTCAAGTGCTTGCTCATCCAGCCTTTTCTGTGTCTAGTTTATTGCTGTCCTGTTAGCCAAAGCAAATCAAATGGCCCAGAATCAGTGAGGGAGGAAACAGTGTGAGGGCACTGTTACTGGCTGAACTGTGTCCCTCAAAAGAGAAGTTAAAGTCCTAATCTCCAGGACCTCAGAATGCGACCTTTTTTGCATTCTTTTTTTTTTGGCAGCTGGTTGGTATAGAGACCAAACTCTGGACCTTGGTGTTATCAGCACCATGCTCCAACCAACTGACCTAATCAGCCAGCGGAATGTGACCTTGTTTGGAAATAGGGTCTTTGCAGATATAATCAAGTTAAGACAGATGATATTGTACTGGAGTAAAGAAGGCCTCTAAACCAATATGACAGGTGTCCTCATAAGAACAGAGAAAGACTCACAGACACAGAGAGAAGATGGTCATGTGAACATGGACGCAGAGATTGGAGTTATGCTGGCACAAGCCAATGAACACCTGGAACTACCGGAGCTGGAAGAGGCAGAGAAGGATTCTCCCACAAAGCTTCAGAGGGAGCATGGCCCAGCAGACACCTTGATTTCAGACTTCTGGCCTCCAGAACTGCAAGAGAATAAATTTTTGTTTTAAGCTATCCAGTTTGTGGTACTTTGTTACAGTAGCCCTAGGAAATTAATGTAGGCTTGAACACTGGAAGATGTGGTTCTTTGGGGACCATTAGTGTAACAATCTATCACACCATCTATTTTTATGGGCATAAATACACAAATATTATGTGATTATTGTCTAAAATATGAGAAAATACAGGTGTGGTGGGTTGCAATGATGATCTCAATTCTTCACCCTTCCCTAAATCCATGCCCTTTGCCATGACTTTACTTGCCCCACCCACACTAAAGAAGTGGAGTGTATTTCCCCTCCACAGGGCTTGCTTTAGCCAACAGAAAAAGGAGGAAGTGCCTTATGTCTGTTTCTCAGGAGGACTTTCATGTTTCTGCAACATGCTGCCTGCTTCACTGCTCTTCCTGGCAGAGATGCCCTGCCCGGTGTATTTCCCCTCCACAGGGCTTGCTTTAGCCAACAGAAAAAGGAGGAAGTGCCTTATGTCCGTTTCTCAGGAGGACTTTCATGTTTCTGCAACATGCTGCCTGCTTCACTGCTCTTCCTGGCAGAGATGCCCTGCCCAGGATGCTGTCTCTTGGTGCTCCCAGAGTTGTCCCTCCTTAGGCATGGACACCTCCATTCCTGTCATGCTCAGGGTTTCAGAGCCATGTGTTTCTTTGGGTTGAGACTGGAAAGAATGCCCCATCTCTACAGGGATCAAGCCTACAGAGAGGCTGACCAAGACCTTCTCTCCTGCTTTCCCCTTTTCTTCCCTTGGGCACAAGTGTCCCTAACACTTCTTTCTGGTGTCCTTTTCTCCTATGCTAAGCATGCATATGAATAGAAATAGGATCCAGCCTTTCTACTCTGGTTACATAAATGAAAATGTCTTTATTATCAAGATGGGGTCACACTACACCAATTATTCTGCAACCTGCCATTTTTATTTAACATTGTATCATCAATGTTCTTCCATAACTGTAAATACGAATTTAAGTCATCATTTTTAATAGCTGCATATATTTCCATGTGCGCACATAGAATCCTCTTTTATTTAAACAATTCTCTACTATTGAACATTCTGTTTATTTCAATTTTTACTTATAAATAATGCTGCAATAAACATGCTTTTACATTAATCTTTGTATACTTGCTGAATTATTTTCTCCATATAAATTCCTAGAGGCAGAATTGCATGCACAAAATGCTTTTTAAGGCCTTTGATATATGTATTTCCAAATTACCTTCCAGAAACACTGTATCAATTTATACACACCAGTGTATAACAGTGCTATTTTTTTTTTATTTCCATGTAAACGCCATCATTCTTTACAAGCTTTGCCAAGCTGTCAAAAAAAAAAAAAATGTTTGTATTCATAGTGTGTTTTTCAGCCCGTTTTAAGTTTCTTTAGTCCCCTTTTAAATGCTCGGGTTGCTTAAAAGTGCATTTTTAAAACTGAATAGAACAGGGACAACAAGAGTAGAGTATATTGATGCAACCATTAAATGAGCTCACAAACAGAAACACAGAGAAAAGAAGGAACAGGCACAGTGCTGGGATATGGTGGGTAATGGCAGTGCCTCCCGGGTTTTTATTTGGCACATTAAGTGGCTCAGACATGAGTGAATTCACACCATGAGTCAACATGCTCAGAGAGGTTGGAAATGCGGGATGCAAATACCAAATAGAAGTAAATCTGGGAAAAAGTAAAATAATATATCAGGATGGGAAGAAAATTATCCCAACAACATGATACTAAGTAGGAGGAAGATGCAGTACTCAAAAAAATAGATACTAGGGAGTAGCTGAGGTAGATATGGGCTTGCAGAGTGAAGAGGAACCAGATCAGCCAAGATCAATGACTGACACAGGAGGTGGTGCCTGCCATACTGGTCTAAGATGGGACTGGGAACAGCAAACTGTGGATAGGTCTATTTGGTTTAACACGTCCATGTTGTCTAAAGTGGGTGGCGATTTTAGAAGGGAAGGAATGCTCTATCTGGGATGTTGGCTAGAGGTTAAAGGAATTAAAAGAATAAAATTTGGGGCCGGCCCCGTGGTGCACTCAGGAGAGTGCGGCTCTTGGGAGCACAGCTGCACTCCTGCCGCAGGTTCGGATTCTATATAGGGATGGCCAGTGCACTCACGGGCTGAGTGCAGTGCGGGCGACACCAAGCCAAGGGTTGCAATGGGCCGGCCCCGTGGTGCACTCAGGAGAGTGCGGCTCTTGGGAGCACAGCTGCACTCCTGCCACGGGTTCGGATTCTATATAGGGATGGCCAGTGCACTCACGGGCTGAGTGCAGTGCGGGCGACACCAAGCCAAGGGTTGCAATCCCATTATCGGTCACAAAAAAGACAAAAAAAAAAAAGAATAAAATTTTACCTGTCACTTTTATTCAGTGTGGATAGAAGTAAGTTGGTTCAGTCTCTCTAGAGGGTACATAACATATATGAGGGTACTTCAAAAAGTTCATGGAAAAACAGAATTAAAAGGCAATATGAATCTTTTAATGTACGGTACGTGTCCTAGGTCTTAAACATGTGCATACCGTGTTACCCACAATCCCACTTGTAGGGATTCATCCTAATGAAATTCTTTAGCATATATCCAAAGAGTTAACTACAAGGATATCCACTGAACCATTGCTCGGAAATAAATTATGGTAAAATTTATACATTGAAACCACTTTAAATGGTATTACAGAAATATGTTTACTGAGTGAACAGATCATCACAATATATCATATTTGAAAAAATAGATTATACAGTATGATAAAGTATTTGTATGTATGTGTATGTTGGGAGGGTGGGGGCAACAGTCTATAGAGTTTCAATTAAGGACAACTATCACCAATGCCTAAGTTTTACAAGCTCCTTAATTCTCTTTTTATGCCTGGGTAAAGGAGACCTACCATAAGGTTTGGAATTGTAGATTTTAAACTCTTCCTTCTGTTCACTCAGTGTCTTCTTCTCCAGAGTGCACTAACCAAGGAGGCACTGGGAGTGAGATAAAGGAATTGAAGAAGTTATAGCTACACCTTGAATCTAGAATCCATGACTTTCTCCTTCAGTCCCTCTTTCTGAGTTTGGCCAATGAGTTTGACTCTTAGGATGAATTCTTTCTCAGGGACTTCATAGATCCTCTTTGATATTGGTTTCTATGGTGGAATATCACTTCAAACATACATACAGAGTTTGCCAGACATAACTATATATGTCTGAACCCCAAATTTGGATATGCTTTGAATTCCTTTCTCATAAGGCTCCTCAGTCTCCATGTGAGTCATGTGGATACAAATAGATATTTGGGAAGAGCAGGAGGCAGGTAGGGGGTGATACCTAATAGCAATACCAAACACACCTGAATCTTAGCTCTGGCTTACTCAGGATATCTTGTCACATGTATTTCTGTATGTAACTATATTATATACACATACGTTAATATATCAAGTATTACTATTAAGTCCTGGAGGATATACACCACTGGATATATACATAGTCCAGTGGTAGGGTTATGGGTGCTTTTTTAACTCTTTTATTGTATCTACGTATTCTAATTTTTTTTTTACAAAGATCGTGTATTTCTTGTAAACCATTAAACAGCAGAAGTATTTTTTAAAAGGAATTCTTAAAAAAAAAAAGAATACCATTTTGAACAGACACTCAGATGTATCTATTAGTCAACCTCCAATCATTTCATGGTGACAGCTATCACATTTATCCTTGATCACAATGCTATCAACTCAAGTGCCTTTATATCATACAGTAATTTTTAGTCATTTTTAACGGACCCACAGTAAACTTAGATGGTCTGTTTATTTGGGACTGAGAATTTTGATGAGTAATGTAGAAAGAATAGATAAGGTATCCAGGTTTGAAAGTACAACGGAAAACCTT
Source organism: Galeopterus variegatus (assembly GCF_000696425.1). NCBI lineage: Eukaryota > Metazoa > Chordata > Mammalia > Dermoptera > Cynocephalidae > Galeopterus > Galeopterus variegatus. Next base: position 845,536 of record NW_007726134.1, on the reverse strand, counting down.
CCAGAGAAGCTTCATGAAACATTTGGGATGGCGATTGGGTATCACTGTAGGAGTATGAGGGGGGTTGTACAAGCTGGAAGGTTTGTAATATGATGAAAGTAGCCAGATTTATGATCAAGACACTGATTTAAAGCCTGGGAGATGGAATGAAATATAATTGCATGCAGAGAACAAGTACAGACTCCTGTAAAGACTTGTTGGGGGGGGGGGGCGTGGTAAAGCAGAAAAGGGCAGATTCCAAATTTACCATAGAAGAGGAGGAGGAGACACTTGGCAGTAACCATGGATTCACTCCTTCAGTGTCTGCTCAATTTTTCCCCCAACATTCCAGTCCCTCCCACTTTGTGTGGTGCCCACCCTTCAGATCCACCCAGCCTTGATCTCAGGAGTGATCCATGTTCATGAAGGCATTCTGCCACTACTTGGTCCAGTCACAACCCCACCAGCCTCCTCAGAGATGGGGCATGCCAAAGTTCTTTTGCAAGTATGTAGTGAGAGTTTGAGTCACACTCTTGCTTAAGAGGATACTCTATGCATTTTCAGACATATGACTAACTGGGCAAAAAGTTTAACAAATATAACTCGGAATAACAGTGTTCAGCAGAAGAGTGGCTCTTTGCTTTTCATGTTGTTTGCAGGAGCTTGGGAAAAGGGAGGAATAAGATTGGCCTGAAATCTGCAACACCCTAAAGAGAGAGATAGACACAGAATCTAACTCCTTGAATGGCATTTAGTTCCACGTTGCTGTTTTTCCTGGTCTCGTTTCAGAAATCCTCTGACAGTTGGACTATTTGCTATTTAGTCATTCTACTCTACTCATTTTACTGACAACAGACATTGCTTAATCCCACACTCAAATGAACAAAAAAGATGAAAGTAGACTACAATGTCAAATATACACTTAATTTGATGGCATTTTTTTTTTTGAACATTTTCAAAATAACACATCAGTAATAAGAGCAGCAAATATACAGGGTTGGAAGACATTTAGGTATGTTCGGGTTTTAGCCAAAGCAGCTTTCAATAACTAGATTTAAAAGAAAAAAGCCTAATTGGAGGCTTTCACATTAGGTTCTGAAACACATTTTTCGGTCCCCTTGTGCCTTGTTTCCAAGATGGTAGCACCTGGAAAAACATGCAGCTTGATTTTCGTAATAGATATGAGCTCAGATAGTAAGGACTGCATTACACCAGTTCCTTTGAAACGGGTGGCAGTTATTGCTGGAGTCCAAGTGGCTGAATTGCATGCTTGGAAATGGGAGTATATTCATCTGTTTGTGAAAATCACCAGGCATAGACTGTTTCCACCCAACACACCATAGAAACTTGCAAACCTCCTGTTACCAGCAAGAACTGAAGCCAAAACTCAGCAAGAGCAATGCCAGACAATTGCTGCTGTTTTCCTTAAGCCTTTATTTTGAATGTTGGACCTTGCATTACTATACATTCTTTCCTGAGTGAGAACCTTCCACCAAACCAATGACAATGTCCTTCACGAGGCAGTGGCAATTTCCACCAAATCCTTAACCAAGAAAAGTGTGCAGCGTGTGTTCACTTTTCATCACGACTTGATTGATTACCCCCAGGAAACTTCATTTCATCCCGCTTGCTAAGATGAGAGTAATTAGAGTGGCCTTTGACCCTCTCTTCCCTACACCTCTTAGTTTACAGTGAGCTGTGAAATGTGATAAGTTAATTCTTAAATATATACTGTTATGCCAAGAACAAATATCTCCTATTTGACTTGCTCTTCCCCCACAGGAAATTGGTATTGTTTATTTAAGAATTTGACATTCAGCCTTCTTGTCAGATAAAATTGAGAAGAAATGTCCTCCAGATGACACAACTGCCTTGTCAATAGAGGGTTCATGAACTTGCCCCTTATCTTAATATCTGTAGTAATAGCTGGACTCTTTTGCTCCATATGGAATACAGTTTTCATTACTAGTTTGAACTAAAAGTGGAACAAGGCTAGATCCAGTTGGTTAGAGATTCATTATAATGAAATACACAAGCATCCAAAGGATTACATTTGGAAGTGGAATACCCAGTTGTTCGGGTGTTTGAAACAGAACCTTTGATACATTTTGGGGCACATTATGGGCTAAATAAAGCCATCTTGAATTAACCCAAAAAGTATGAATTTTCAGAGTTTCTTATTATACTGTATATTTCAGACAATATGGGCATTTTATGTGTACTGTAGAAAACCTGAGAAACAAAGTAAAGCATAAAGAAGAAAATTAAAACTAAAATTACTTAAAATTTTACTTACATAGATAACTACTTCTAAAATTCCAGTATATTTCTTTCCAGTCTGCTTTTTATGCAATTAAGTAAATGTATATTTCACAAAACTAAATCCTATGCTATAGATAAGAAATTTTTTTCACTTGACTTTTTATCCTGAGCATTTTCTTATATTATTAAGCATGTGTCAAAAACATGATTTTTTTGTGGCTGCAGAGGTTTCATAACACAGGATTTCTTTCCTATGGCATCCAGGATAGCCCGTATTCTCCCTGAAATGCAGTGACCAAAAAATACCATGGAGTTGTCAGGACTCCTCAGCTGCAAGAGATACAAACACGAGTAAGTGTGCATTCATTGGCACCCATAGCTAAGAGCTCTCTTTAGGAAACTCTGTCTGCAGGGTTTCAGCTGCTGCTTTCAGGTATCTCTATCTCTTGTTTCTCTCTCCTCCCGCCTCACTGCCCCCAAGCAAGAGCTCATTGACATCTCCAAGCCTATACCTCCCTCACAGATTGAGATCAAAGAGAAAGAGACAGGACCTTTCTTAATGGTCCAAGCAAGGCCCATGGAGGTTTCTAATTGCCTCACAGGGGTCACATGCTCATCTCTGAACTAAACTCTGGAGCCTGGAAGATAGAGTGTTTTCATTGGCCAAGTCTAGGCCGCATCAGGCTCACATGCAGTGGGCCAACTCCATGCTATGGGACCCCAGGCAGGAATGAAAGGAGAAAAGGCCTACATCCTCTCTCTGCTGTTTTTCTTTCCTTTTCTTAAAATTTGTCCTTCTTAAACATTGGCACCAGTTGAGCAGTACCATTCCAGTCTTGCCTCTCTTATGATATCTTCAGATAAATGTACTAAGTACATTTGGGAACAGTGGACAAAACCCAGCAAAATTGTCTTCCCTGAGCTCAGTAGAAAGATTAATTCCAGAGTAATATGAGAAAACCATTTATCTTGCACTTTCAGATCTTGGAACTGTCATTAAGATTATCATTCAGTCTGGTGGATATCAAGTGAACAGCATGATTCTAGGGTGTGGAATGGAAGGTAATGATACTCTGAAGGAGAGTCAACACCTACAATTATGGGCACAATTCATTTAGTATTGCCACCATCATCATGGATTCGCTATAGTGGTATTCTTCTCAGAAAGAGAAGATAATATGTAGTTTTCCCTTGGCTTCCTAGCCAGAGCAAGGGAGAGTGTACAATCTTACTTAGGCTTTTAGCTATTGAAAGTATGAGCCATGCAGTGCTCTCCGTGGTCTTCACGGTGCCGAGCAATCTTTTTCTTACTCCTCTGGGTGTATTTATTTCTGCGGCTTCCTAGCCAGAGCAAGGGAGAGTGTACAATCTTACTTAGGCTTTTAGCTATTGAAAGTGTGAGCCATGCAGTGCTCTCCGTGGTCTTCACGGTGCCGAGCAATCTTTTTCTTACTCCTCTGGGTGTATTTATTTCTGTATTTTGACCCATAGTGGCTGACAAAAGGCATGCAAACAGTGGTTTTGGAGGTGCCAAATGATATCTCATTACAAGTTAAAATGCAAATTCTACAGCAGGTTGAGGTAAATGGTCATGGACATATGGGACTCAAACTCAGCAGAGTTTAAGAGAAGTCCTTTGAACTTGTAAAGATCATCTTCATAACAGCCTGGAAAGATTGGCTGATAACTGTAAGAATACCAGCTGGAGGACAGCACCATTGGTGACATGTCATGGCTTAGGGGCTTAAGAGAAATTATCTATGTATTATGCCAGGAACACTTCCTCACAGGGACTGACCCTCCTGTATTGATCCTGGATAGTTCTCAAACGTTTAGCACTTCCATTTCCAGGAACGAATACTCTGGACTAAACTCCATACAACTGGATGGCTGAGAAGCTAATTACTAACTAGAAAGGCTAAAAGAACCCACGGACAATTGATTCCTCTCTGAATCAATTTCCTAAAGTATTATGGGCAACTGGTAAGTGGTCTCCTCAGGCCACCCAAGCAGGATACATTTACCATCATCTGGATGGGTGGAAGTACCTTGATTGCATTAGTTCTTGGTGAGATCTGGAATGTGCAGCTTTCGTAGCACTTTCTACCCTCTACTGGAACAGTTCTGTCTTTTCACTGCACTGTGAGTCACCCAAAGGCCAAGGTGAAGTCTTATCAGTCTTCAGATTCCTGTGTCTACCAGACTGCCTTTCGTGTATTAAGTGTTTAATACACATTTGTTGAGTAGGTGAATAAATGCTCAAAATGTAAACCTGGGAGTAATCCTAATTCTCCTTTCTTCCTTGTTCTCATATCTGATCTGCCAACACCTTCGCATGGGGGAAAAATAGCTCTTTAATCTGCCCAATTTTCTCCTTCTCCTTTCTCACACCCTAGTTCAAGCCACCAACATTCCTTCCCCAGACTACCTCAGCGACCTTGAAAAAGCGTCCCTGCTCTCCCTATTGCAGAGCACAAATTTTCTTTCTTTCTTTTTAAATTAATCTATGTATTTTAATTGACACATCATAATTGTACATGCTTGTGGGGTACAATCTGATGTTTTGATACATATGTATGTTGTATAATGATCTGATCAGGGTAATTAGTGTATCCATTACTTCATATATTTATCATTTTTTAGTGGCAAGAACATTCAAAAACAAATTTATTTTTCATAAAAATCACAGAGAATTTTCAAAAGTATTAAAAGACATCTACTGGCTTTTCATCTCACCCAGAGTAAAATCCAGAGCCCAACTGCCTACCTCTCCAGTATGTATCGCTCTTCTCCCACTTTCTCACTCTGCCGAGTCATGCTGGGCTTCTTTCTGATTCTACAGCTCTCCAGTATCTACTCTGCCTCCAGTTTTTGCAAAGGCTGCTCTCTCAGCAATGCCCTTTCTGACCTATTCTCCCCGCCATCTCTTGTTTGTTCTGCAGAGCTCAGCCTAAATGTCACTCCCCAAGAAGCCTCCCTTGCCATCCCAGGGTAAGGTAGGCTTGCCAGTTAGCCTCCCACCTGGCACCTGCCCTGTACCCTCATGGAGCTTATTAAAATTCGTAATTATGGAGTTTGCCAATTTATTCAGTAAGCATCTCTCTTCCTAAACGGTAGGTTTTTCCTTGAGACCAAGGACATATTCGTTTAGCTCACTACATCAGATGTCTTGCTCACCCCTTCACGTCACATCCTCTCGACCTCAGGAAATGGCTATGGCAGAGATGCACGAGGTTTCAAGCTGCTCCCCTTTGTCAATAAACATGTCAGCCTTGCACTACACACCTCTGCCTCCTGCCCAGAGGCTTCCCCAACTCCCCTAGGTGGGGCACCTGCTGGAGCCTGCTTAATACTCATGCATGCATAACCCGGAAATGTTAAGCATTAATGCTCTGTTAGGTAATTCTCAATCAAAGCAGCTAATGGATAAATGCTTCTTTCTCTGATTCCTTATCTGTATCCTTCAAAAGGTGCCAATAAGAGTGAGCACCAGCCACCCACATTTGTGACCATTCTACAGTGTATCCTCATATTGGTTCTCCCCCTTCCCTGTGTCACTCTCCCTGGCCCCTCACTTCATGTCTCTAAGATCACTTCCCAAACAATTTGCATGAAAGCCTTAGTCTCAGGCTTAGTTTTAGGGGAAATCCAGGCTAAGATGACCACTGTACACCAATTGCCTAGCACAGTGCTTGACACAAAGTAGTTAGTCAATAATATTTTGTCAATAAATAAATCAAATGAATGAAAATTATTGCAAAAACAAAGGGTAAGAGCAGAAGTAGGAATTAGAGAAGGCATTTCTCTACTTGGTAGAAGAGAATTCAGCACTGCTTAAACTCACCAGCTCAGCAGAGCCCTAACCATTCCAATCATGCTGGTGAACTCAGAAATGTACTTTCTTTTTAAAGCAGGTGAATTTCCACCAAGACTTATTTACTTAATTCTCCCTCCTCCAGCTTTAGATAGCTTGGGATAGTGGAACAAGAATGCAGTTTGGAATTAGACCTAACTGGGCCCGAATCCCCACATTGCCACCACTTTCTTCCCAATGACCTTAACAAGTTCTTCAAGCTCCAGTTTGCCTGTCTGTAAAATGGGAACATGAGGATTGCCTTATAGATTTGCTATAAAGATTTAAAAATAGGTCCTTAAAAATATTGATTTCTTGGGCCGGCCCGGTGGCGCACTGCTACAGTGCGCCACTTGGGAGCGCGGCGGCGCTCCCGCCGCGGGGTCGGATCCCACATACAGACCAGTTCCCACTCACTGGCTGAGCGAGGTGCGGGTGCAGCACTGAGGGTTGCGATCCCGTTGCCGGTCCCGGTCCGGTACGGGTGCGACACTGAGGGTTGCGATCCGTTGCTGGACATGAAAAAAAGACAAAAAGACAAAAAAATATATTGATTTCCTTTCCCCAGAAGGTCTACCTTCCTTTCCTCCCCTCTCCAGTGAAACATACACTTTGCATTTAGGAATTTGTTTCTAAACTTGTGGCCCATGGCTCTGAGTTGAACACTTGGTGCAGGAATCTTTTGACTAAATTTTTTTATCTTCACAGTCTCTGCACTTATAATATACCAACTGGTGATCCCATCACTTGAAGGAAAATCTTCAAGGTAAAGACTTTTACAATGACACAAAAATCTTTTCAAAGGTATCATGGTCCTAGGGGGCTTTCCCCAAGGGATGGCACGTGTGTTCTGAGCCCCAATGAGAGGTGAGAGTGTGGATATGGGTGTCCCATGAGCCTGCTGCTCTCCATCCATCTCCAGCCATTTGTACCTTTTGTCTCTTTTGTTTGCATGTGTTCTCAAAGGTTTGACCCCTGTGAGAAATACTTACTCGATTAATCATCTTGGAATACTGCTCCAGACACATTTTCAGAAGGGATGCAATAAGTTTTGTCTGCACAGTGCACCCTGGGAAGAGTTTCCCTTCTGAAAAGCAATCTTGACTTCAGCCAAGTCTTTCCTTTTCCTTTTTTTCTTACTCTTTTTTTTTTTTTTTTTTTTTTTTTAGTATTGAAGTTATTGCATGTTCTGAAGGTGTTGGGAGGCATGGCCACCCCTTTGGCATAGGCATGTCTGTGTGCTCAGGAGATGTGTGGCCAATTAGTAGGTTTCACATGACTGCTGGTATTGGCAAACATCTACACCCAGCTGGTGCTAGACTGGCAGGGAACAGTGGAAGATTTAACCATTTTTTGACGTGGATTCATTCATTCAGAGACAGAGAGGTATATGGCAAACTATATGCCCAGAGCTAATGAAAGATGACTCAGTGATTAGACTGACTTACAATCTGAGAAATAATTTTTATACTCACATTTGGGCCACAGAAATAGACATAGTGGGAGTAATTCCCCACTGTACTGCATACAAGGGGAGGAGAATATGTGATCCTCTCTTCCCTCTTCTTCATCTGGACATTATAGCTTTTAGATCTTCAGCTGGAAGAGGCTCTTTCTCCCATTACTTGAATGAAAACCAGTTTCACCTGCCTGTCTTGCCATTCAGTAGAGAATCATTTCCTGTGTACAACGGTGAAACAAGCAAACAAAATAGAAATTCCAGGTCTTGCTTCTGTCTCCAGTAGAATTTTCATGTTTCTCTTTTTCCACTTGGGTCTTCCTCATCTTCACATGATCTGATATCATATTTCCTATGGCCTACTCCAGATAACAATGAGAAAAAATTCCTGAAATGTGTGTCATTCATTTATTAAACATTCCCATCTTGTAAGGGTAAGATTTTTTTGGTTTTGTTTTGTTTTTTTGCAAAATCATGACAATATCTGCTATATTCAGATGTTAGTTTAACAAATCTGTGTCCTAGATGAAAGCAGGATTTATTTCTATAGTAATTCTTACTTGGGATGAGAAATAAGTGATAAACAACATCGGACTGGGAGAAGACCCTCCAAAACACTGTGTGTGAACATGGAGGTAGACCACCATGTTTAGTGAAAATATTTAACACCTTGTTTTGCAGTGGGATGCAGACCAGATGAGTTCAACAATGCAGGCTGCTTAGGAGACTGTCTGGGATCTTTGTGAATGGCATCTGCAACACAGATATTTCTTCCCCCTCAGATTCCTGCTCCTGTGTTTGTGCAGGACTTATAATGAGTCATATTTTTCAAGAATGAATGTGGGTGTCAAAGTCAGTGATCTGTGGTCTATAACTTCATAAATAGTTTGTTCGAAAAGTATTCTAGGCACAGCTGAGCCCAGATGGTCCCTTGAATGGCTTAATTCCAAGCCTATTTCAATATATCCTTTTTTATTGTCCACACTCTTTTCTACTACCATTGCCTTCAATAATCCCTACAATCAGCTAAAAAAGCTTTCAATGAAGAACTGCCTTTGAACAAGAGGAATAAGGACTGGGAAGTGATAACCAGCTTGTAACTGAGATATTCTGAAAATAGTCCTAACACAATGCTCCCCAGGCCTAACTACATATGGTAGTTTGGTAAGTCAACAACAAACTCACATGCAACAGTTAGTGAACAACTGCTAAGAGTCAAGCACTGATGAGATTCCGAGCAACAGAAAATAGTCCTAACACAATGCTCCCCAGGCCTAACTACATATGGTAGTTTGGTAAGTCAACGACAAACTCACATGTAACAGTTAGTGAACAACTGCTAAGAGTCAAGCACTGATGAGATTCCGAGCAACAGAAATACAAAAGGAATCACAGCTCCACTCTGCCCCTGAGATGCTGTTAGAGACAAAAATGTCAACAATCTTTCTCAATACAATGACATTTGAGTGACTGTCTCCAATGAGAACTGGAGAAGGTGCCACAGGAGAGCTGATCTGGAAGAAAGAAGAGGAGTTGGCCTTTGGCTTTGTAGAAAAGAGAAAGCATAGTCATTCCAAGAAGAATGGCACATCCATGGTGATGTGAAAATCATGGCATGTTCAGAGGATTGTATAGGTGGGTGTGTCCAGAGAGGGTCATGGGTGGGCCAGGGCACAAAATAAATGTCTGTCAGGCAGCTGCAAAAACCTGATACTTTCTGAACTAGACAAATCAGGGGAGATTTATTATAAGGAGGTAGAAATATTTTATTGAACTCAAGTACAAATAGACTTAGGGACAGGGACACTATCAGGAACTGAGGCTGGAGCTACCCTCTCTCCTTCTCTTTTTCTTTGTAGGCTATTCGATCATTATTTCTGCAGCCCAGTTCATTGACAGCTCTGAATTGTTCATTCATTTAACTATTCAACAGGAATGTATGTGCTCTTCCTCTGTGCTATGTGTTCTTTGTTAGCTCCATTGTAGTAGAACATGAACCAGGACTGGCTTCATGGGCACACGCCTGTGCAATCAAATGACTCCACATTTGGTTTAATGCACTGCCATCACCATCTTGCAGTTCTGAACAATTTTTCTGAACTTGTGTTTTGTAAGGAAGTCCAATGGTGTAATGGAGAATGCTCACGAGCAGAGGATGTATCCGCAGTTCCTTGCCTTTCCATTTGCGTATAGCACTTGCAACACCCCCACGAGCACAGAATTTTGGTAGCCCACAAGACACAGGCATTCAGAAAGACAAAGCAAGTTCAAGGCAAGTGTGGTATAGCTATTGCTGGGTAAAGTGGGAAGCAGGGAGGTGCTGACATTCTAGGGACTGTGCTTTGAGTTTAAACCAGAACAAAGACCAACCTTTCTTATTTATGTTACTTACCTGTATTAGCCAACCACTTACCACTGAAATGATGACATAGAAGGAAAGAAAACTACATGATAGTGCATTTTGCTTTTAGTTCTTTGTTACTCATCATTAAACTGAGTGTAAAGAGTGTTGGAGGAATGTACCAACAAGCTAAATAAAAACTGTTGAGTTAGTTTCATACAACATTTCCACTGTTCTTGTAAAATGAAATACGTATGCATGTATGAGCTACAAAATATAAATTGTATAGTTCTGATGATTTTGTATATAAGTTAAGTGCTCCTATATTTGTATTTAAAGCTGGAATTGCACAATGCAAACAATAAGCTCCATGTCAATAATTTAAAATTTTAATTTTGTTTTTAGAATGCCATTAAAAATAGCAAATAAAAAACACAGTGGCAAGTGGAGAGAGAGAGACATTCGAGAAAACAAAAAGTTTGATACTTTAGTACCTAAGCAGCACTTTTTTTCCCCCTGCTTTTTGAACAAAGCACTGCTTATTTTCATTTTGCACTGGACCCCACAAATTGTGTAGACAGCAGCCCTGTCCTGGAGATGAGTGGGTGAACAAAACAGACAGGGTCCCTTTCATCATGGAGTTCACTTTACATTGGGGAGAACAATAAAAAATAATAAATAAGAAAATCTTGTTGTCTGATCTCTGTTTTGAGGAAATAAGCAGAGTGACATGATTAAGAATATTGAAAGAAGGTGATCTATTGTAACTTGGGTGGCAAAGTGTCTCCAAAGAAGTGATCTTTGAGCTGAGACCTGAACTAGGAGTAATCACTTTGTTGAAGCGGAATCTTCCCCTGCATTCTCATACCCTCTATTCCATACTCTCCAGTCAGCTAGAACAAGCCTGATTTCCTCATACAGTTCTGAAGATGGTGGCCTGACTACCCCAGGCTTCCACAATTTTACCCCCTGTGCCTCAGCACCCCCCGGGTGACCCTTCTCTGGACACCCTGTGAACAGAAGTTCCAGAGACTTCTCATCAAAGCTATCAGTAGGCTAGGACAGGTTGGGGAGAACAACATGAGGGGTCTCTATTTCTCCTCAAGAGTCATGAAAAGCCCAGAGACACAGTTCCTGAAGGAAGAATTTCCTAGTAACTCCTGGGAAAAGCCACCTGACAAAACCTCCTGCCTTTGTTAGTCATGGCAAAGACAGTCACATCCAAAAGACGGGTGATTTGAATGAGCCCAGATGTTCACTTAAAACCACAACCAGGCATAGCATTTGAGCAATTTTTATTTTGCAGTCATTTCTTTTCATGTCATGCAAATGCTCAAAAGTGGTCTAGGGAGACAGCATGTCTTAAAATACGACAATTGCAAATGGCAGCAAATAGCAAACACGATAATAACTTGTCATGTTTAACACAAAGTTACAGCAAAGCAAGCTGTTTAGCAGTAAGCAGATGTGGACTAAGAGGTAGTTTGCAGATAGCTAAATGTGGGCAGGTCACAAAGCATCTTGGCAAAAGATTATAAAAATACTACCTCTGGTAGAACATATACAGTACATACAAGATTTCAAGAAGGATTTAGAAATGTGCAAGACTTAACTATTTGAGAGTTTTAAAAAGCACAATTGATGTCTCAGTCAAGTAGTTAAGAGTTTTGCCAAGTGATGCAGAATATGATTATGTACAGGATTTTACACTCAAATCTACTAATTTTTTCCCAAATGAACGCTGCACTTGGCAGCTCTCTCAGTCCCAGTGCACAGAAGTTAGTAAACTGATGAAATAGCAGGGGATTCTAATTGCTACATCAGTTTTTGCCAAGAGCATTTGGAAATAAACCCTTCCATCCTATTTGTGCTGTTACTGGAAAGAGATTGGTGTTGACAATCAAAAGCTCAACAAGCAAAAGGTAAATTTAGGCATTTGGGCATAGCATGTTCTCACTTCATATTTGTTGAATGAATGAAAAAATAAAGAGAGCCTAGAAGTTTGAGTTGCAGGACAGTCTTCTGGACTGTGCCGTATGTACAGAGTTATACATGCTTTTCAAGGGTACGGGTACCTGTTCTTACACAAGTATGTGCATATACAAGCATACTTCAAAAAGTTTACGGAAAGATTCAGTTGCAGGACAGTCTTCTGGACTGTGCCGTATGTACAGAGTTATACATGCTTTTCAAGGGTATGGGTACCTGTTCTTACACAAGTATGTGCATATACAAGCATACTTCAAAAAGTTTACGGAAAGATTCGTATTATCTTTCAATTCTATTTTTCCAAGAACTTTTTGAAGTACCTTTGTACACATTTTAATTATCTGAAACACATTTGCTAGTAAGTACTACCTCATGCCAGTAATAAATTTGAGAAGTTTGGTTTAAACACAGAAAAGATGAGTTCACTTGCTATAGCACCTGTGGTTAAAAAAGAAAAAAAAAAAAGGTGGGGTGGGGGTGGGGGGAAGAGGCGGCTTTGACAGTTTATTGCAATCAGTAGCCCAGGGTGGTGTGCCGGCAGCCACAGCCTCATCCTGTGACAGCTGGGGCTATGGTCCATTGTGTGATGGGATGCAGCAGATGATTCCAATTGTGGCTGTTCTTCAAGCTGGTCCTCATGGCCGTTGCCAGTTTATTAGATATTTGGAAGCAGTTAAAGCAGTGTGGGTAGATGCCATTTATTTTTATGCCGTCAGATGGGGAAACTCAATGAGATTTACTGAGCTGCCTCCTCAGATCAAGGACTTTCGGGAACTGAAGCACCGAGAAACCCAACCTGTGAAGTGCTTGTTGTTCACTGATGATGCTTTCTTACAGTAATGACAAAACATGGAAATACACTGAGCTCAAAATTTCAAGAGAAAAAGAAAAGCACAGAACTTCGCTAATAACTTCAGAAGTATAGTTGTCTATGTTATAACTGGATGGATATCTTTTTAAGAAGGCAATCATCGTGCAATAAAAATGTGAAGGATTATAGAACTATTGATGAAAAGAGGAGAAGTTTCAGATGCAAATTGTGGGCTTTGTTGGATTAAAGTCACAGGTTCAAAGAATGAGCAAGGATTTACTCTGAAAAGGTAGCACAATTTAAGAGTTTCTTGTAGACTTAAAAGCAAAGCAATTCCCATCAACAATTTTGCTCATAAGTATATGAATCCAAGGACTGATCTTCTTACTAAGTGCCAATTTCTGGAAAATGTTTGGATTCCCCCAGGTATATTGAAATGCGCTATGATTCTCCATGCTTCTGAAAATCTATGTAGAGAGTCACCACGGGAGCTACAAATGTGGAGTATGAATCAGGATGTGGGTCCTAAAGGAATATTGCAAATGATTCATCATGTTAAACATCAGCATTCTCAATATGCTCAAAACAAATCAAAGATGTAATTGAGTTTATACTCTGTATGCATGCAGGAATAAAACTGATTAAAACTATTGTTATTTGGAGTAACTTTTAAAAATTACTATTACTGTTACTGTTTTAAATCTCCCATAATTTTGAATTGCTAATGAACTTTTCCTGTGTTATTTTTACCTTTATCCTTTGGGATTTCTAATCAAGTGGCTTAATACCGAAAATAAACAAACAAACAAATATATAAATAAACCTGGGTTTTTCAGTCCCAGGGCATAACATTTGCTGAAAGTGAACCCTGCCTTGGAATTCACTCCTTCCCCCAGAGACCATTTTGTACTCCCTCTGGGCAGGGAGTTAGACCATCTGTTTAGCTTTAGCCTTGTCTTCTCTGGCAAGCCTGCTCACACACTGGCTGAGATATCCGTCACCTTGCATTTCATGGAGGACTTCACCCCAGTCTTATGAGTCCCATGACCTTTGCCACTCAGATATTTATGGTCAATTCTCTTCCATGCTCTCTGGGTCCAGGATACTCAGGAGTGACAAGTGATATAAATGGACAGCCATCGGTTGGTTCTGAGAAGACTTCCAAGAATAACTGCTCCAAAACTTTTAACAAAAATTTGAGTTTTAAAGATCTAGAATGCTGTCCATCTAGTCTAGAATGGAGACTATAAACTGATGGCCAAATCATCCCACAGGCATGTTTTGCTTGGCCACAATAGTGCTGGCCTGCAGAGTGTTTAAAAAATATTTAATTAGTTCCCAACATTTAAAAATCAGAAGATTTCACGTAAAACTCCAGATTTTTGGCATTGCTTGATTTGGTAGCACACAGTCTGCATTCCCACTTGGCAAAGATCTGCTGCAGCTACACAGAAGTTGCCCCATCTAGATGCTCACTCCAGTTCACTGTCATCTCTCCCACTCCCCACCAGGTCTGCATCACTTGTCTCCTTAACATGCCTGGCTCTGTGGCGTTTGAGTCTGGAGTCTTTACCTTAGAACTACAATGTGTCCAGCACTGTGCAAAGAACTGTGGGAGGAAAACAGGGAAATGATAAAGCGTTTGTAAGCTTCCAGATTGTCATCTTGTTAGAGAAAACAACGACAATTATAGTAAAACTAATTTATGGATCATATAAGGTCTTAATGATGAGGTATCAAGTACAGTAGTGGCCCCTGACTTACACCACTAGTGCATGGCCCATCCATAGTGATGACCAGAAAGAGTCAGCCCTGTAGGTCCACTCGTGAGACCAGCTGAAGAGCTGTCCTGTTAGACCAGGCAGGTGCCTCAAGCATGGAGTTCAGAGATTCATCCACAAATGTATCACTCATTCTTTCTTTCAACCAGCATCTAGGAATTACTGGGGAGGCTATGGAAGTTCACCATTCAGATCCCTCTTCAAGTGAACCTACATGGGGAGCCTTGTGGACTACAGCTCTAGATACTTCTCTTTTGGATTCTCTGTGGATCCAGCTTTTGCAGGATCATTCTGAGCCACTGTTGGAACATGGTGGAAGCCCTGGAGCCAGACCATTCCTGCCCAGCATGGGACTTCTCTAATGGACAACCTTTGCATGGGCTCTCCCTTTCAGCCTGACCAAGACTTTCTAGATCTGCACTGTGGTCTGAAGCTCTTTTTACTCAAACAAGCCTCTTTCTTTCCCTCACTTCTTTCATGGGTTTAAAACCTGTGTCGCAGTCTGAAAACTCTCCTGGCCTATGCCTCCTGCCTCCCCTTTATTATTCATAGGTGTTTCCCTTATTAAGTTTTGCATTTCTAATTCCATCTTGGTATCTGCTTCTCAGAGGACTCAGAATGACACAACTGCCTACTATGTGTCAGGCACTGTGCTATGTGCTGGGAACATCATAATGAGTAAAACAGACAACATCCCTCCATTCATGGAGCTTGCTTTCAAGTGGGGGTAGATACCCCCAAACAAGAGAAAATAAATAATGAGCTAGAGAATGACTTATTGTAGATTGATTGATTGATCAGGGAAGGTCTTTCTGAGGAAATGACACTTAAGCTGATACTCGAATGGTAAGAAGGAACTGGTCAAGTGAAGATCTCAGGAGAGAGCATTCCAGGCTGTGGGAAAAGCAAATTCAAAGGGTTGAGAAAGGAACAACCTTGACATATTTGGGAAAAGAGAAAAGGCCAGTGTGGCTAAAGATTAATGAAAAAGAAAAGAAAGATTGAGCAAGATATTAAGGAAGGAGGCAGGAGCCTGATCACCACAGCAAGGAGTTTAGAGCAGATCAGGGAGAAGACCATTTTCTCTCTCCAAAGACAGAGTTCTGTTAGTTCAGGATAGAACTTTGAAGGCTTATGTCTGCTGCAAAATGCTGCTATAAAATGACCAGGGTTTTGGGCCGGCCAGGTGGCGCACTGTAGCAGTGCGCTGCTTGGGAGTGCGGCGGCACTCCCGCCGAGGGTTCGGATCCCACATACAGACCGGTTCCCGCTCACTGGCTGAGCTAGGTGTGGGCACGACACCGAGGGTTGCGGTCCCGTTGCCAGTCCCGGTCCGGTACAGGCGCGACACTGAGGGTTGCGATCCGTTGCCGGACACGAAAAAAAGACAAAAAAAAAGGAAAAAAAAAATGACAAGGGTTTTCATCTTACTACAAATGCAAAACTTTTGGATCCATTTTCACTGAACAGGATTGTGGACCATTCTGAGACACTAAGAACCATGCAAATATTACATCCATACAAAATGCAGGACCCCAAGCTGGAAATTTACTATCATAGTTGTGTGTGTGAAAAAGCAGCTAGTTTGTAAGTTGAGCATTGCTCCTACATGCTTTCAGAGTTCAGAGAAGGAAGAGAGGACTGTAAGCTGGACTAAGTCCAAGAGAACCTCTTAGAGGAATGGGAAGTTAGCATATCAAAATCACTTTGCCTGTAAGGAAAGGGTAAAAAACCAAGCAGTTTCTTTTGCTAAAACTGGCTCAGTGAATGTCCATTCTGAGAAAATAAGGAGTCAACAACACCCACCGCACATATGCCACCATTCCATCTGACGCATTGGCCATTTGCATGGCTGTAGGAGATCCTGAACAGACGCTAAAATACAATGAAATTTGGGAAAGGACTCTTTTGCCTAGGTGTAAAGAGCAGATGTGCAACTTCTTTGCAGAATATTCTTTGGATAATAGCTTCAGGAATTGTCACAGACAACATCCCTCCATTCATGGAGCTAATGAATTTTTTTCATAAAATTTTGTCAAGTTTTTCCTGGCATATGGCCATTGCTTTTAGGTGTGGAGGTTCCTGGGATTACACTTCCTGAACAGAGCACCCTGCAGGCTATTGTTCACTTTCATTCCTGCCACTACCCAAAGTATGGTTTGAGTCCCAAGAGGCTGTATCTTTTCACCTCGCCTTCCACCCCATCAGGGGATGCACAGTGAGAAATAGACCTAACATGGCTCAACAGGCCTTTCCTTTGGAGTGTTGCTAGGCAGCGACACACACTAGAACAGTTTCGTGAAATAGAATTGAATTATCCAAGGTCTGCCAAGGGTGCTGGGAAAGCTCATTTAGCTATGGGGAAACTGATGAAAACCTTGTCAGGTTTCTAAGCATTGTCTGGGGAGCTCCAATTCTCTAAATAAGCTCCAAAATGTCCATCATTCAGTCTTGCTAAGGTTGATTCAACATGCTGACAAACAACTGCCCAAACATTGTAAACTCCAACTTACTATCTCACGAGAGAGTGCTAGTTATTTGAAATGCAAGTTGGATTTTAAAATTTTCATCAGAGTGTTTTTAAATTAACTTTTTGTTGATATATTATATACATACAGAAAGTTACAGGAATTATAAGTGAACAGAGGAATAGATTTTCAAAAAGTGAATATAACCATACAGCTGCGCCAGCTCAAGAACCAGAACATTGCCAACACTCCAGAAGTCCCTCTACCACTCCCTTCATACACAGGGTAGCCACTATCCTGGGTTCTAACACCTATAGGTTAACTTTGCCTGTTTTGCATTTTATATGAACAGAATCATACTGTATATACTCCTGATCTCAAGGAAGAAGTTTTTATCATTTCAACATTAAATCAGATATATAATGTAATTTTTTGTAGATATTCTTTATCAGATCAAAAAAGTTCCCTTCTGTTTCTGAATTGCTAAGGAATTTTCTTCATAGTATTTTGTCAAACATTTTCTCTTATTCTATTGTGATGATCTGCTTTTTTTCTGTTAATATAGTGAATTACATCAATTGATTTTTCTAATGTTAAATCAACCTTCCATACCTAGAATAAAATCTACTGGTCATATTGTACTATCTTTTTTATATATCACTGATTTTAGTTTTCTGTCATTTTGTTTTAAAAAATTGCATTTGTATTTATGAGTTAATCTGTAATTTTAGGAATGAATTTTATTTTGAAAGTAGATCTTATCTTGGGCTATTCGGTGTTTCTTTAATTCTTTACTCACTTGAGATAAAAAATATATATTTGTGCAATTTGTATATTTTATCCAGATTACCAAATGTGTTAATGTACAGTTTGTCATAATAGTCTGTTACTATAATTTTATGTCTAGAGAATCTATGGTAATGTTCCCCTTCTCAATCCTGATATTAATAACTTATTTTTATTTCCTGATCAGTTTTTCTAGGGATTTATCAATTTTATAAATCTTTTCAAGTAACTAACTGCTTGGTTTTGATCATTTTCTTTATTTTATGTTTGGGGTCTTTACTTCTTTAATTTCCGCTCCTGTCTTTATTGTTTATTTTCATTTACTCTCAAGTTTAATTTGAGAGTAAATGAGTCTTTACTCATTTCTTGAGATGGAATTTTAAATCATTGATTTCTTGACTTTACTCATTTCTCTCCATTTGGAGTTGTGAATTACCCTCTAAGCAGTGCATTAGCTGCAGGCCTCAAGTTTTACTATGTCATATATATCATCATGCAGTTCAAAATACTTAATTTTCAATTTTATTTCTTCTCTGATACATGGAATATTCATAAATCTATTGTTTAATTTCCAGGTAGTTAAAATTTTTCTAATCATCATTTTGTTTCTAATTTTTTTTTTTATTCCACTGAGGTCAGAGAGCATATTCTATATATCAATCTTCTGAAATTTTTTGAGATTTGCTTAATAGCCTAGCATATGGTCAATTGTGGTAAGTATTTTATGTACACCTGAAAAGAATGTTAGTTTTGGTGCAATGTTCTATACTTCTAAAATAAGCCAGGTTAATTAATTGTGTTGTTCAGATTTTTTTATATTATTCTGAGTTTTTTGGCTGCTTATTCTATCAGTTATTGACTTAACTATGTTAAAAATCTTCTACAATAATTATGTACTTATTTATTTTTCATGTGAAGTTTGCCAAAATTTTCCTGAAATATTACGAAGACTTATGGGGTGCAATCTGAATTAGGGATATGATATGCTCAAAATGGATTGAACCCTTTAGTATTAAGAATTATTAAAATATAGCTAACTGATTCTTCTTTGTAAATTCCAATTTTCTGCTTAAGTTCTGTCTTTTAATTTAACTTGTCCATCTTCTGTTTTCTTTAAAAGTTTAATCCTTTGTCTTTACCTGCTAATTGCAATAGCTGGAATATCTGTGGATTTGCTTATACTATTTGGGGTTTTATTTTATTTTATTATTATTATTTTTTTTTTTTTTGCCTAATTATCAGCCATGTTTTCTTATTTGTTCACAACAAATACTTTAAAGTATGCCAGATTTTGTATATTAAAAAACTGCAGAGACTCCAGATGATGTTAAATTTTACCAAAGAGGTCACCCTCTTTCTTATGTTGGACAAGAAGGATGAGGGGCTGATCACTTTGTTTCAATTGAGAATTGAGCTGGAGGGTGCTGGTTGCAGTTTTAGATTCAGTCTACCTCTGGTGCTCCAGGCTCTTGATTGACAGCCCAGCAGGTGTCCATAACCTCATTCCTGAGAGGCTCTGGAATACAGAGCTTTGCCTTTCAGAGGTGCCCAGCCCAGCTCTTCAGCTTTCTGCCTCAGCAGCCTCAAACCATAACAAATGTAGAGGTGGACATGTGCTTTAGACTGGTTCTCTTCCTTGGCAGGTCTTTTTTCCTAAGCACTGTGCAATAGAGGGGGATTTCACTATACTTTTTTGAAGCTCTCGCTCTAAATCCCCATCCATGGTAATTATTTTTATATGTCAGCTAGACTAGTGTATAGTACCCAGTGATTTAATTAAACACTAATCTAGGTGGGATTATGAAGGCATTTTGCAGATGCAGTTAACATCTACAGTCAAATGACTAAGTAAAGGAGATTGCCCTCAATAAGGTGAGTGAGCCTCATTCAATCAGTCAAAAGGCCTTAACAGAAAAAAATTGAGGTTTCCCAGAGAAGAAAAATTTCTGCATCATGACTGCAGCATCAACTCCCACCTGACTTTCCAGCCTGCCAGCCTACCCTTACATTTCAGACTTTCCAGCCCCCACAGTTGCATGAGCCAGTTCCTTAATATGGCTGTCTCTCAGTGTATGGATAAATACTTATACTTATATATGAACAAGGTAACATACACACATACACACACACAGCATAGAGAAGAGAAGGAAAGAGAGATTTTTAATTTGTTACTCCAGTCTTTTAAAAGCACTAAAATCCTTGCTAGTTTCTCTTTTCCTCCTGCCCCCTAACACAGATTCACTCCCTCAGTAGAGACCAATCATGAGCTCATCCCACAAGCAACAAATGTTCCCAGACTATCTGGAAAATGTACTCTACTCTGGAGTTTTAGTTCAAGTCCTTCTTGCTTCTATGGCTCTTTGAGACTTTAAAAAATATGATTTTAAAAATCATATCCGCTTTTTCTGGTTGTTGAAACTGCCATAACCTATTACATGCTTTCTGGAAGTAGAAGCAAAAAACAAACAAACAAAAAACAAAGAAAGGAAGAAAGAAAAAACAAATCCATTTGGCAATGAAAATATTAAGGGCATGATCTTAGAATAGAAAAAATCTTTCCAAAGAAAAGAAAAACTGGTTATTTTATACTAACACGTACATTATGTTATTTTTATCTCACTTCAATGTGTACAGGTAAAAACTTGGGTCCTTGTACTCATTTTGGGGTTTAATTGTTCTAATAGAAACTAGAAACTTCTTGACAGCAGGAAAATCAGTTTAGCGTAATGATAGACGTTCTATAGTAATTTGTGAATTGATGTATGGATGAATAGTTATGAACAAGGTGCCACAAAAAAATCTGAAGTCCTGGTTTTAAAGTCCAGTCATTCACCAGGCAAAGAGGGCATTACAAATATTGGGAGTGACCTATGAAAGGCCAAGGAGTCATAAAAATATATGGAGCATTTAGACAGTGTAATATATGGGCACATTTTTAGCACAGGTTGAGGGTGGAATGGGAGATGAGGCTGGAAAGGGGGTAGAGGTAGTAGGAGAGGGTGAGATCCCAAATTTACTCGTCTGCTATGAAATCTGTCCTATGGCAAAAAAGGGGAGCCATTTGAGGACTTTTCAATAGCTAAGTGACACAATCCAATTTACACCTCTTGTGTTTTATACATCACTTACAATCTTTCCAAATGAGAACTGCACTTAAATATAAGTGGTTATTATAAAAATTTTAATGTATTCTTTTTTTCCAGCCTTACGGGGGTGTGTTTCTCTTTCCAATTCCACTTTAGTTTATTTCTAGAGTATTTACACCAAAATGAAATTGGCATTCACTACCAATCACATAACTGCCTGCAAGCAGCAGGGTTGGGATTATAGAGGATTGGAGGATGCAGTTGTGTTAAGGACCATGATGATACACAAAGAGGCCTGTGGGCTCTGTAATGTCACAGAGCCTGCAGACGTGAGTCAGTAAATCTCCTAAATGACCGCCAAGGCCTGGGGAAGTTGCTTGGGATAAGTCCTTGGGTCTCTCATCCAATCAGAGAAGTAAGAAGTTGATTTTTTTGGTCACTATTTCCCAACCTAACATCAGAAGGATAATCACCCTAAAGAAATAGGATAAGTGTGAAAGAACAGCCATTCCTCTGTGTCACCAACTCCAAACGGCTGGGGCCAAATGTCTAACCTGTGCTCTGGCCAGGCGAGCACTATGATACCTTACACTGGATGGACCTAAGTCTCCATAGCAGAAGGAAGCTGCTTTATCACATGAAATCACAGAGAAATTCATCAGATGAAGATGTTCATTCATGGCAGTTACTGGGGAAAAATTGTACCAATGTAGTTGAGATGTCCTATAAATATTTGATTGAAGAGGATTAATCCTGGTAATTCAGAACCTTAGCCATTCAGAATTCAGGATGATCCAAGTGAACCAGAATCTTAAAACATTACATCAATAATCTGACAGGGGTTTTGAGAGATGAGTATTTACAGAGAGGAAGTTGGATGGATGGTGCAGTAAGCTGAACTGCTTTCCCCAGAGAGTGTTCCCTCCCTCTCCTGGACAGATTTGTTCTATAATTATACCACAAAAAATTACTCCAAATGCTCATTTGATTTATTCTGGATTTGTAGTGAATAAATGAAAATAGGAAAGTCAAACCCATTTAATTTGCAAATATCTGGGACTCAGAATCCAGTTTGTGAATTCTCTCTGTATCATTTGTCTCCATGTCTGTACTTACCTGCCAGTCAATATCCATTTCCAAGAGAAAACTTGAGAAACTAAAAGGAAGAAAAATTAAAATTTAGTTTTGTACTGCAGCAATTTGTTAGCTCTGATAAGTGTTTGGTGGGAGGAAGAGTTCAAAATTGTAGGTAAAATGAGTTTTAAGAAATTTGCTGTTGATTTTCTTTACCTAACTGTATTCTGTCTTATCATGAATGACTTATAGTAGGAGAAAATTAATGGGAGACATAATTACAATAATAGATATATATTGTGTAGCCTCCATGGGCTGATTATTTCTTATTTCATCAAAACTTGACAAGGGCCTTGTTGAGGTAGTTGTTATTACTCCTTATTACATCTGAAGAAACTGAGGCTCTGAAAGGCAATGTCACTTGAACAAAGTCAGAGCGTAAATGGCAGAGTCTATTTTAGTCCCAGGTGTTCCTGCTTCAAGCCCAATGGTTTTCTCACTACTCCAGAGCTGTCCTGATATTCTGACTTGGGTTCATATTAATTGTACTATTGGTCATGGGAAGAATATTAATGAATACAATTACCAATGATTTAGTAAAGGAACAATTTTGAAAGCTTAAGTTTATTAGAATGGCCAATTTAGTTTTATAAGGAATAGGTCATACTGAAATAAGTGACTGGATTTTTCTAGGATATAGTTTCCATAGTGACCATGGAAAGACTGACTTTATATACTTGGAATTCCAAAAAAGTTTTGGTAACATCTCAGAGATCATTAGCTCAGATCTTGGACTATGGTTAAAGTACCTTATTAGAGAGAAAGCAGGCTCAAAACATCAAGTGAATGGACAGGGTTTTGTTAATGGAAAGAAGGCAGAAGTAGAACCCCCAGGTAAGATGGGGCGTTTTTCTTATTTGAGATTCAAAGGAATACTTAAAATTGTAAATGTGATGTCCTGGTGGGTTGACAATATATAAATTAGGAAAACAAAACCCACCTAGTCAAATTTAAAAGAATGTGTTTACTTTTAACTTAGCCTAAATAATTACTACAATTAATCTAATTCCTTTTTCAAGAGACAATGGGCCAATTGGCTAGACAAGCGTTTGAATGTAGAGACCAGCTCAGAGGAATTCCCATAGAAATAAAGTACAAGAAGTCAAGAAGTACTGAGCCTTCTTTTTTTTTTTTTTCTAAAGGAGAAGATATAAAAGATAAATGATAAATATAGAAGAAATAAAAATAAGATAATCAGAATTAAATAAGAATATATCAACTCAAAGTCAAAGGGACACCTAAATTGTCCTCTGATATTTAACCCATGTTTTAACCATTCTGCAATGACCTTCAAAACCTTTCATTAATAATTAACTTCAACTGGGCTACCATCCCTCTTCCTCATATGCCCCTGTCCCATCTTCATTATTCTTATTTTCTTCACACAAGCATTCATTCCTGCCTCCATGCCTTTTTATACAACCATAAAATGCCCCTTCTCTCTGCCATTTGCAATCTGTTCCTTATTCTTTGAGTTCTGAGCACAAAGCCTAATCCCATAAGCAAATAAATGATTGAATGAATAAGTAAAGTAATTAATCTATCTCTTCCAGACTTCAGGGGCACACAATACCGTAATGAATAATCTTGTTGTGTCCTGCCCCCTCAACATTTCTTCACCCATTTGCATTGCTTTAATTTCTGTTTATGTGCATATTACTTTATAGTTATTCAGCTACTTTCATGAGTAATCCTAGACATCCTCTTAAGGCCAAGGAGTCCTAGAGAGCAGGGATGATGTATTCTATTTCCCTTATGACTTCTATAGTATCTGGAGGGGAGTAGTTAACCTACGACCTGTGGGCCAAATTCCACCCTCCACTTGTTGTTATTTTTATTTTACATGTGATTTTTTTCTTTAGGTGAAGTTCACGTGATGTATAATTAACCATTTTAAAGTATAAAACTCAGTGATACTTAGTACATTCACAGTGTTGTACAACCACCATGTCTATCAAATTCCAAAATATTTTCATCTCCCCCCATAGAAACCACATACCCCTTAAGCAGTTGCTCCCCATTTTCTCCCATGCCCTCAGCACCTGGTATCCACCAATCTGCTTTCTGTTTATATGGATTTACATATTTATGGATACTTCATATAAATGGAATTATGCAATATTTGGCCTTTTGTGTCCGGCTTCTTCCACAACATAATGTTTTGAGGTTAATCCATACTGTAAGATGTATCAGTACTTCATTCCTTTTTATGGGTGAATAATATTCCATTGTGTGTATATACCACATTATGGTTATTAATTTATCCATTGATGGATATTTGGGTTGTTTCTACCTTTTGTCTGTTGTGAATGGTGCTGCTATGAACATTCATGTACAACTGTTTTTTTTAATACCTTTTTTCAATTCTTGGGGGTTATATACAAAGAGATAGAATTGTGCGGTCATATGGCAATTCTATGTTTAACTTTTGAGGAACCACCAAAGTGTTTTCCATAATGGCTAAACCATATCTCATTTCCTAGCAGCAATGTATGAGGGCTCCGATTTTTCTATATCGTCACCACCACTTGTTATTTTCTGTTATTATTATTATTATTGCCATTCTAGTGGGTATGAAGTGGTATCTCATTGTAGTTTTGAGTAGAATTTCCCTAATGACTAATTCTTGTTGGACATTTGCATATCTTCTTCCAAGAAATGTTTATTCAACTACTTTGCTCACTTTTTAATTGGGTTGTCTTTCTGTTGTTGAGTTGTTAAGTGTTCTTTATGTATTCTGTATATTAGATCCTTACCATATATATGATTTGCAAATATTTTCTCCAATTCCATAGGTTGTCTTTTCATTTTCTTGATAATGTATTTTAATGCATAAAAGTTATTTTTAATTTTGGTGAATTCCAGTCTATCTATTTTTTATTTTGTTGCTCATACTTTTGGTGTCATATTTAAGAATCCATTGCCAAATACAAGGTTATGAAGATTTATCCTTATACTTCCTTCTAAGAGGTTTATAGTTTTATTTCTTATATTTATGCTATTGCTCCATTCTGAGTAAAAATTTTGTATATGTTATGAGGTAGGGGTCTAATTTTATTCTTTTGCACATGGAAATCCAGTTGTCCCAGCACTATCTGACAAAGATACTCTTCTTTCTCCCATTGAATGGACTTGGCACCCTTGTAAGGAATCAATTGGCCAAAAATGTATAGATTTACTTCTAGACTCTTAATTTCATTCCATTGGTCTATATGTCTATTCTTATGTCATTACCACACTATTTTGATTACTATAGATTCGTGGTAACTTTTGAAACAAAAAAATGTGAGTCCTCCAACTTTTTTCTTCTTTTTGAAGATTGTTTTGTATGGCCTATATTGAGAAGAGTTAATGGGTCAGATCTTAAGACTAGGACATAATTCTAGGTCTTGCTACCAATACCACATTCAGCTAATAAACAACATTATAGCATAAATAGTCAAGATAATACATCATCAGCAAAGCTGTAGCAGAGAACAGATCATCCACTGGTGGAAACACACCTCCAGATGTTCATTTGTAGTTGTTTAAGGAAGATCTCAGGATCTTTTCCTATCAAATATTTCTCTCTCTAAACAGCACTGTGTAAAGAGGAGAGAAACTGGCTTTTAAAGAAGACAAATTTGTGTTGGAATCCCAGCTCTGTCACCTCACCTCTCCGGCCTCAGTTTTTTCTTTGTGAAGTGGGACTAAAGGGTCCATTTCTCCGGAGGGCTGCAGGGATTAAATAAGAAAACAGACAGAAGCACTCAGGAAATGTTAATTTCCCTTCTCCCTGGGGGTGGCGCCTCTCAGGAGGATGGTGCAAGGAACAACTGCTGACCTATGCATCCCAGACCAGAAGGAATCATGTTCAGACGTGACCCGTATGTTTATCACTCTTCTGTAAGAAGTGTGAAGGTAACATAACTAGGGGACGAGATGGTTCATTTCAATCTACTTTATGTCAATCAACAAGAAACTAGAAGGGTGAGTGAAAAAAAAAGTCAAGGAAAGTAGTCATGGAAAATGTTCACCCAAATCCATGCCAAATCAAACCACTGCATCGTACCTACTCTGAGACAAAGCCATGAGGACTAACTTTCGCATAGTTGCCCACTGTTTCGAAGTGAATTCTTTTATGTAACACACTCTGGGAACGTGATTTGGATAGGGAAGCAGTTTTGGAGAGTTTGGATCTGCATGTAAAGAAAGGGCCAAATGAAGGTTGGAGTAATAAAATAACTTTCACCTGACAGCCAGTGGAGGAGTTTACTTGGGTAATGGTTTTCTAATTGACAGTTTTAGTCCCTGGCAATGGCGATAGAAGTGGAGTCCAAATCCTTTTGAGGGACTGTAACTCTAAAAGCTGTGTTAATGCGATAGATTAAATGTACCAAAGCTGAGGCAGCCCAGCAGCAGACCCCTGTGATGGAGGTTGAGTTTTCCTAGCTTCATGACTGTTTATTTTGATGGCTTTACATGTTACAAAGCTCCACTGCCTTTCTTTCACATTTCTGGCCCACCTCTATACGAATTGCTGGTTTGTTTGAGCTTCTATCCAACTTCTGATTCTTCACAAAGCCTCTGCTAATCATGTGGTCAAAGATTTGGAGTGGTAAAATTTGGTTCCTCTAAACATCCATATGGTCTAGTATTCTCCTTTTCCCATGCATTCACAGAAGTTGTTCACATACGTTTCCTCTGCAGTAGTCAGTTTATGCTGCATAACAAAAAACCTCAAAAATCTCAGGGCCTCATTGGCTGGTAGATCAACTATTGTTTGGCTGATTTAATATGGGCTCAGCTGTGTGGCTGTGGTTTAGAGTGTGTGTTTGTTGGGTTGATTCCAGGCTCTGGGTTGGGGTCAGGTGTGCTTCACATGTCCTTCATCCTACTAGGACCAGCAGTGACCTTGGGTCTGTTCTCGTGGCATGTGGAAGAAGCTCTAGAGGAAAACCAACCACACATGTTAGGCCTCTGT
Organism: Galeopterus variegatus; assembly: GCF_000696425.1. Lineage (NCBI taxonomy): Eukaryota > Metazoa > Chordata > Mammalia > Dermoptera > Cynocephalidae > Galeopterus > Galeopterus variegatus. Next base: position 818,624 of record NW_007726134.1, on the reverse strand, counting down.
TCAGATCACTTCCTCGAACATCCCATTGGCCAAAGAAAGTCACATAGCCAAACCTAAACTCAAGGAGCAGGAAAATATACTCCTCCTCTAGAGGGAGAAAGGAAAGTCACACAGCAAAGGGCATAGATGTATAATTCTAACATGGGGATGTGTGGAGAGTTGGGGACCAATGAGCCAATCTATTACACCCTTCCTCTCCAAGTTCTGGTCCTGGTCTTAGACAGCAGTGGGAAGAGAAGACGTGAAGAATATGGAACCCCCATACAGTATTTTGTTCATCTCCTCGCCTTCTATTCCATTAATTCTCATACTTGGAGTTTTCCTGGGTCTTACTAGCCTGTGCGTACTGATGAAATCACAAAAATAATAACTCTAACTTCACTAGTTGTGCTCCTATTGGAGGAATGTAAGACCCACTTAAAAAACTTCTCCAATTAAATCTGGGATGCCCCAGGAGTATCTGACATGATCTCACAAAGACCGTTTTCATGTTTTTTGGGGGTCCTTGCCAATGCTGAGATTGATGTCGATGCCTGTGAATTGTCCGAGAAAGGGAGCCTAATCAACACCAGTGTTACCAGGCCCCTGTGACAACTTCCCAGGACTCTCAAACCCTGAACCTCAGCATTTCAAAGAGGCAATGCATTCTCTCTAATTTCTACTATTAGGCCAGAGAAACAGAGCTACATGTTCCCCTCCCACCCCTTGTCACCACCCTTGTCATATTCGGAAGAAGAGCTGTTTATCATCCCTAAACCAAGCTAAGTGTAGTAGATGCTGGCAGGGGCCCTCCCCCCAACCCCCTCCCCACCCCATGTTCCTCGAATTTTTCACTCTGCTCCAGATAATAACTTCCTCCTACCAGTATCTCCATCTGTGTGGTTAAGGGATTTTTTTTTTTTCAGAACTGGAAAAGGTTACTCTGCCTGTGCATGCAGTAGGGCAGAGGTGCCAAGGAATTAGCAACCATGCTCTCAACGAATACTTGTTCTATAAACAAAGTGTCCACCAAGCACCCCCTGCAGCCCTGGTCTCCCTTGGGGGGATCATTTCAAGGGCTTCATTGCGTCACCACAAAATGAAAGTGTTGAACATGATGGACTCTGTTTTCTTACATTCTCACACACACGTCTACAGATCTGTATATTTAGACTATGTTTTCTTAAAGTAAGATTTTATAACATCATTTCTAGAATATATATTTTGGGCCAGAGAGGGAAACTGCTAAACAATGTTAAGAGGGAGAAAGTAACCCAGCATGGTAACATGGAGGATTCCTGTTAGATATTCCCTAAATTTGTCCCAACCAACTCCGATTGTTGGTCAGAATCACAAAGAGAAAGAAGAAAGCCCATACTTAACTCACCAAATATTTATTCAGTGCCTAGTATTATACAAAAGTTGTGCCAGGCACTGAGATTGCAACATTAAATGCACACATTTTCTGAGCTCTTGGAGCTCATTGTCATCTCACGTCTCACAGTTTTGCTGAGTGGCTTCACTGAGCCACACATCAGTCCCAAATCTATCCTTCCCGACGTGCTCAAAATGAGTTCACTGCATTCACACATTTTTATAGTTTGTCATTTTATCCTATGACTTGTTTGGAGTTCAATGCTAAGTTCTTAATATTGCACAAGCATCATCTGAGAGCAAGAGGAAAAGCCACATTCATAAATGTAAATGTTCTGGGGAGAATGCAGAGTTGTGTCCAGTGGAGGAGGTTAGAGCAGCTATGACCTGGAGGGAGTTCCTGGGCCTCTTGCTCTGTTGTGAACAGCAGTCGTTCAAAGCAAGTCAGAGAAATGTAGACACTGCAATGCCCACCTACCTGGTTGGCCACTTCCCTTCTGAATGTAAAGAAATATTTAACAAGGGAAGTGGAGCTGGGGTCCTCCCAGCTGCTTTGAGAAATTCTGAAGACAAGGCAAATCAGCAGGGCAGGGAATGAGCAGAGAAGAATGATTAAAATATCAAAAAGGAAATCAGTAAATTTGAAACCTCAGACCTGGAAACAATTAGAGGTCAGCTGGCAACTGTCAAGAATCAATATAAGAAAGATGTAATTTTTAATAACTCAGAAATAAAGTGTGCTGTTAGCATGCTGGGAACTGGGGGAGGGGGTGAAAAGCAGCCAGGGAAAATGTGGTCTGTTAGCAATTACTGCGGGTGGCAGGGCCAGCCTCAAAGAGTCACTCTCACCTTCTCAATGAACCAGCCCATGCTGTGCTTCTGTCTGAAGGCTGTGCCCACCAGCCTGGCATCTCCAGAGCACAGTTGGCATTTCTACTGTGCAGCTATCTCAAAACACAATGTATTCAGGATACTCTACAGGTCATCAGTCCAAATGCAGATGTTTCTGTCACCCTCTTCTTCTCCAAAGAAGGTAGGGCTATGGGAAAGTTTTTATTGAAGAGCCCTGGTTTTTAAATAACTAAATGTTTACTTACCCATTTATTTTAGGCACTTAATTGATATCTTTGAATAGTGAAAGCTTCCAGGGGCAACTAAAAAGTAGCTTAAGCAAGGACTTTCACATTTGGCAAGTTTTTGTAGCTCTCACCAAGATAGCAATGTGGAGCCAAATTGGAGAACATCTTTTCAAAGGAGCTGAGGATGAGCACAATCAGAAGATCACTTTGGAGATGGACACTTCTCCAAAGAAAGAACAAAAGCTGTCCTGATGACCATGACACGCAAACAGGCAGAAGGATCTCAGGAAAAGATAGGCCAGCATTTTTCAAAGTGTGCTCTGTGCAATATTAATTCTGAGTGATTTTAATAGGCATTGCATGAAAAAATATGAGCAAACAAAATGAGTCTCAATATCAAATAAGTTCACAAAATGCTGGGTTACATAAAGTTAGACAGATTTCCTTATTGAAGGACTTTTTAGATCCTTTATGGGATCTGAATAGAATTGTAAATAGGACTGTGAATCTCAGAGGTTTTGTGTAGAGAGGAATTCTCCATCGTACCATCATAAGGCTATATCGCCATGGACCCATTTTCTCATTGATCATCTTGCCAGACTTGGGTATTAGTTGGCTTAAGTTTTTCCCTTTAACTCAGCAGGTGTCAATACCTTAAGTACATTGAAATTTCAGTGAATCATTACATGAACAATGACTACAGAGAACACTTCTGGTACCTTTTTAAAATATTTCTTCTAATAAAATTTCTGGGATAAAAGAGAACTCTAATTTTGCTTGCTTCTGAATCCCTGGGATGTTCAAAATAGACCCGTTTCATTGTGATCCAGTTAGTTTGACCCCATTCAGGATCCCAAGCTGAGCAACAGTCCAGTCTTAAGGCCAGTCTCAAGTGACCTTGGAGTACGAATAATTGTTCCCAGCTTCATTTTTCTGTAGCTGAAAGTTATTAGAGATGGAATGGGCCTGAGAGATTGCCTCTCCCAGCAACTCCAGTTTACAGCCAGGGAAACTGAGGCCCAGAGATGGGAAAGAAGTGGCCTAAAAGCTACACAGCCACTTTTTCTAGAAGCCAAGCTTAGCAAGGCCCACCACCTAGATGACTAAGCCATTCCCCACTTGCTGCATTTCTCAGGCATAAAGAACCTCACGTTTCCTCCAACATCATATCCCACGTGGCTCTTCAAGAGTCTAAAGCAGTTCCATTGAGCCTCCCTGTGTCCTGTCACAGACTGGAGCACATTAAGGGCAGGAAATTAGGCAGGGGCATGTTTGTAGATCCGGGGCCGATTACTCTTCCACTCAGATTGTGCATCCACAAATACGGAATGGATTTATCTCTAATTTATTAAAGGTCGGTCAGCATGGATTGATAAAGGAAAGGCCATGTCTGATAAATTCACCTAAATTGAATTCTTGAGCCACATTACCAAATCAGCAGACATAATTTATCTGGATTTCAGGAAAGCATTTAGTGCTGTACCATATAACAGATGCATTTACTAAGGCAAAGCATTGTGTGACGGTTAAGTGTCAGGTGGCAATTCTGGAAACAGGTTTAAAATGGCCCAGAACCCAACACTGGGTGCATTGACAGGAGACAGTTTAAAAGTACAGACAGAAAGGTCAGTCTAGGGGTCAATATTTCAAAGTCTTTGACCCTAATTATAATTTAATTTCCACAATGGTCATATCTCTTAAGAGCAAAATTGGGATGAACGGGACAGTTTTAAAGGGAACAGACTGAAAACAAATTCTGACTTTCTTTTTCCAATCAGACAGGCTCAGAGAGGGATGAATGAGTTATTCTTCCACCAAATGAACACAAATAAACAAAAGAGCAAAGGAAGCCAAAGACTTCTGTCAACAAAAAAATGCAGAAGAACTCTGAACAGTGACGGGAGACAGTAGGTTTCACGAATACTCCAAAATTCAAAAAGTCTGACTGGATACAACGAGAGCAAGAGAAATGGCACTTAGGGTTCCTGAGATATAAATAGGCTCAAATAATTACATAATTGCGTCATTAATATCCTTGCTATGCCCTCAAAAGGCACGAGCTCCTAACTCTGGTTTGAATTTACCTCTTCTTAAAGTCAAGATTTATGCATCAGCCTTACATCTTTATCCAGGCAATGTGGAATAGATTTCTCTCTAATTCATTAAAGGTCAGTCAGCATGAACTGATAAAGGAAAACCCATGTCTGATATATTTGCTTAAATTGAATATTTCCTTTGGGCTACTGCAAAGGTGACCTGAGGTGACTGTCACCAAGAATTCACCCAGACTGTTTTAAACTTACATCTCTGCCTAACTTCCTCACCAACTTCTTGGGAATCCAGGAACAGAACAGTAGTTGTATGTTGGCTCATTGTCTTAGGAACAAGCTGTGGTGTTTAGGCTTAGCCTCGATAACTAGTTTCCAGGTCTGTCCCCAAGGTTGTGTCCCTAAGGATGTGTACAAACACTGAGCATGGCACAGAGGCATTGAGCTTGTGTGTACTCACACACATTTGTTCTGCCTCCATCTCCCACTCCAGACTGGATACCTATCAAAGCCAGCCAGACACCAGAGCCATCTCTGGCTGACACTTCTCTCTGGGGGTTCTCTTCTTGTTTGGAAATGTGAAGGGTGTGATGATTAATGTTATCTGTCAGCTTGGAGGGTGTTTCTGGATGAGATTGACACTTAAATTGGTGAGCTTTGAGCAAGAAGATTGCCCTTCATAAGTGGGTTGGCTTCATCCAATCAGTTGAAGTCTTGAACAAAAAGACCAGCCTCCCAAACAAGAGGGAATTTTCCAGCAGACTGCCAGTGGCCTTTATCTGCACCATCAGCTTTCCAGAATCTCCATCTTCCAGTCTTTGGACTTTATCTGCTATCCTGAGTCTCTAAACTGCCAGCCTAAACTGAAGATTCAGACTTGCCAGTCTCCATAACCACATATGACAATTCCTTATAATAAATCTCCTTCTACACACACACACACACACACACACACACACACACACACACACACACACATCCTGTTAAATCTCCTTCTACACACACACACACACACACACACACACACACACACACACACACACACACACATCCTGCTCATTCTGTTTCTCTGGAGAACACTGACTAATATACAGGGATATCAGTAATCATACCTCTATCCAGATTTTGGAGCCTATAACTTCAGGTGAGCTCTCAGCTTTCATTTCAATTCTGTTTGTGGTAAACTCTCTGGATGTACAGAGGGAAAAAATGAAGTCATGGAACAGTAATGTTATAGGCTTGTAGCCCTAGGCATTAGATTATAGATCTATTCCAAAAATCCAGAATTCTAAAGAAGTTATCGTGACTCCTAGAGTCAGAAGCCATTGCTCTTTCAGCATTTAAGACATAAGCTCCTTAATCCTCTTCTTGTCTTTCAAAAAATCAGCTATTACTGGGAAACTGTGGAGTTTCCCAGAAAGTGCCCTGGAAGGCTTCAAGTGCCACTATGCTGAGTGTCCCTCTTAGCAGTCCCCTTGGACCAGCACCATGCCCTTCTCAGGGCACTCTCCCTCCATTCTTAGGAGTCACAGGCAGTTCACATCTCCTTATTTTGGCCAAAAGGCTGAATTCAGTGTCTCAGAGCCTTTTCCATTTCTCCCATGGTATCTAGTGTCAAGGGTTGCCCTGGGGAGAGGGCCCTAAACCCAAGGCTTGGAGTGGGACTGACTCAATCAAATTCAGGGAAGTCATTGAGAACTAAGCGGGTATCTGGCCCAACGAAAAGAGACAGGATACAATTTTTGAATGTGCAGATTGGAGCTATTTTCAGTGTCCATTACACTGCCAGTTCATTTCCAAAACAAGGCAAGAAAGAGCAGAACCAGCTCAACTGGAATGGAGACCAGATACCCCCTCTCTCCTGCCCAGTGACATGGAACCCAGGTGCCCCAAGAGTTCATTTCCAAAACAAGGCAAGAAAGAGCAGAACCAGCTCAACTGGAATGGAGACCAGATCCCCCCTCTCTCCTGCCCAGTGACATGGAACCCAGGTGCCCCAATAGGTCCAGGTGGAAGCAGAGCAGGCAGAGCCTAGTGTCCCCTTCAAGGATGTGAAGACTGGTGACGGCTGCATCCTGACAGCACAAGGGGAGGATGAAGCACTTCCAACCTTAGCTTGACTCTAAACCCCTGGGGTTTGTGGGCTGAGAACACTTACAACATATACGCCTTCCACTGGTTGAAGAAATAAAATGGACCCCCTCAGAAAAAATGGGTGCTCCGTCTTCAAAGCCAAATGGGGCTAGAGTAGGGCCAGTTCCAAAATTTGCCCCTGTCCAAGTGGAGTTTCTGGTCATCTGTACTGATAATCAGAAAGTGGCATCTTGGGGTATGTTTGGAAGAAGAAAGTCAGTGAAGACTTTTTGTCCTGCCAAGTCTTCAAAATTACAAGTACTTATTTTTCCTTTTTGGTTATTTTGTTTGTTTTTTATAAATTTGTGAATAAAAGATATAGGGCTGTGAAAACATATATAATTTTAAAGGATTTTTCAGTCAAATCACCCCCTCATTTTTTTCCTTCATCTTCTTTTTTATTTAACTCTCAGTAACATTGAGTAATGACAGTATCTGACTGCATTGTTTTCTCGGCCCTCCAGTGGCACTCTGAAATGTTTCCAGGCTGTGAGAAGAGATTTGAGAACTGCTCCCTTGACCCTCACATCTCATCAAGACTTGCACCAGGCAGAAGGGAAGAGCTCTGTCCACAAACACGATCTGGTCAATCCTTCTCCTATTCTAATGGTCCGCCTCCTGCTTCTACACCTGAGATGATGGACAGCAGTGACATCCAATTGTGATGTTTCCTTTCAAATGCATTTGGAGCACTGAGAAGCAGATTTCTCCAATTCTTTAATAGAGATGTTACAAAAAAGCAAGCTTGCTAGTATGTCTCATGACAAAATATAGAATGTAAAGACCGAAAACCATCTTGTGCTCTGTTCATTTCCCTCACCATAATTACATAAATTATCTTCTAGGGCTGGAAACAACAATCCTTATTTCTCTATGACAGTTTTCCAAATCCATATGTGAACAGATGAAGAAAATACTGTCAGTGGGAAACTGGCCAGGAGAGTCATCAGCACATGTCTGCAGGGCCATTCTGGGCCCCTGGCCCATGTGGATGTGCACGGATCTCAGTGGGACCCAGACTACATATTTCTATTTAATGGGCCATTGGGTGTCATTGTGCCCACTGCACTGACAGTGAAACTGAGGAACAAGAAAATGAGTTTACATATCCAAGTTCATTCAAGCTATTTAGAAATTTAGCTGAGGGAAATATACCCTTATTAGCCAAATGGATTTGTGGATAAGATCACTAACTGGCCTTCCTCCAAAGGAATGTCATCATTGAGAAATCTTGAGCTTGATTTAGAATAGAGCCTCCTGTACCATGTCTACCATCCTGTACCGCAAGCAGCTATTCTACTGTGGAAACAGAATGAACATGGAGAAAGGGAAGAAGGAATTTTATGGCTTCTTGTCTTCTGGTCCTTGTTGATTTAGTCACAAATTTTAAGCTTTACGTGTGATACTTGTTTAGTCCTGGTAGATTCACGTCTTCTTGAGCTGCTAATGCAATTATTATTATTTTTTAATTTAACATAGGAGGAAAGGAAGAGAAGGCATTTGCTGCAATGATTCAGTGGAGATGTTTGGGTACGGCCGTATTTGTAGTACCATAAACTAGCTTCCCAGTGCCATTTGAAACACCGCCAATTTACTTATCGCTAACATGTTCCTTAGGAACAGAGCCTCTCCTCTCTCCTCCTGTCAGCTTGCCAAAAGCATTATGTTGCCACAGCCAGTGACAAGATGGGATGGGATAGAAGTGTGCATTAATTGTATTCTGAAGCCTGCCATAAATTCACTGCAGTGAATCTGGATGGGGAGATTAAACAGCATTTAAGAACATTTTCCAAAAAATTACTTGAGTACAAAATAATGGTTTGTGTGGGACTGAAGTAAGATGACACAGGATGACTCTGATTTATGTGTATTTTATGCTGGGTCACTGATCCTAGGGGAAGGAGGGAAGTCTCCATTCCATACAACTCTCCACAGAAACATGTTTGATACCCTGTTCACATTGTACATTCACCAAAAAGTATCATTGCCTGATGGACCATGTCATGAACCAGACTAATTTAGGGGCGCCTGGGGAATACAACCAATATCAGGGTTTGAAGAAAGACATGACAAGTACTTAACAAGGAAGAGATTGAGAATGTGAGAGAAAATTACAACTACGGGAACCAACAGTTAAAGAAATTTAGGGTGGCATGCAGCTTATTGTCCAAACTGACATACTTTTGAGAGATAAAGGAAGCTCTATAAACCTTATGCCAGGACAGCAGGCATAAAATGGAACTATCCTGTCAAATTAAAATGTGTAGGCGCCCTAAGCACAATGTTCTTTGGCAAAGGAAATTAATACTCCAAAGGAAGTGTATCTATTAATAACATGAGTTAATAACAAGGTCAGGAAGAGGTACTGTATTAGACTTTTAGGGCTGCCATAACAGAGTACCACAGACTGGGTGGCTTAAACAACAGAAATTTATTTTCTCTCAGTTCTGAAGGCTAGAGAAGGTCAGGAAGAGGTACTGTATTAGACTTTTAGGGCTGCCATAACAGAGTACCACAGACTGAGTGGCTTAAACAACAGAAATTTATTTTCTCTCAGTTCTGAAGGCTAGAGGTGTGAGACTAAGGTGTTGGCAGAGCTGGTTGCTTCTGAGGCCTCTCTTCTAGAATTGCAGGTGACCGTCTTCAACATGTGTCTTCATATGGTTTTCCCTCTGAATATGCGTTTCCTAATCTCCTCTTCTTATAAGGACACCAGTCATATTGGATTAGGGCCCACCGTAATGAACTCATTTTAACTTAATTGCCTTTTTAAAATCCCTATGGCCAAGTACAGTCACAATCTGAGGTACTGGGGGTGGCGACATCAGTATTTGAATATTTTGGGGTGTGGGGGGGGGCACAATTCAGTTCATAACAGGTACTGTTTCCTAGACAAAGACCAAAGTTTTGTAAAGGCAGTTCTTACATCCAAAAATGACTGGGCCTTTCAAAAATAAAAAATAAAAGTTGAGAATTCCGAAATCTGAGATTCTCAGACGTGTCAGGTGGAGATCATTGGAGGCTGTGGTCCCATGGCAGTGTAACAGATGAAGCCAAGTTTCACAACTGAGAGCGGGAGCTGTGTATAAATACTTAACTGAGATGCTACAGGCATTGACAAATATTAGCCACCGAGCTGGAGCAGGGTACAGGAGGCTTCCTGCTGTGGAGGCTGTGGTCCCATGGCAGTGTAACAGATGAAGCCAAGTTTCACAACTGAGAGCGGGAGCAGTGTATAAATACTTAACTGAGATGCTACAGGCATTGACAAATATTAGCCACCGAGCTGGAGCAGGGTACAGGAGGCTTCCTGCTGTCTCCAGGGCTAACCTTCAGTTGAAGGATAATGGGGAAGACTTGCAGGGAGGAATTAGGGCCGCAGGGAGTACTCTGGGGCTCAAGGAAACAGCTTTTCACGAACGGTATAGAAGTATTTCAATATTTTAATGACCAGTACAGCTATACCTGTGAGTACCAGCTCTGTTAAGAGAAAGGAGATGTGAGCTTCCGAGCTATCTAGACTTGTCTAATAATGTCATCTCTTCAGGCTTTAGTTCTCTAACCTGTGTGAAAGCTGCACGTCCACTAGGCTCAGGTACTTGAAGGTTCAAGGTGTTGTCGTGCCATGTTAGCACTTTTTTCTTAAGTTTACTGGCACAAAAGCTCCACCTTCCAAGGGGCAGGATGGTATCAATTTCTTTCTGCTTTTTTTCCTTTTCTCTTTTCCTTCCTGACACTTAGAAATGATCTGGTAGGGTAACAGAGGTCTCTCACATGATCAGAGCCATTACTTTTAGCTTGACACTCTGAGGTTAGCTTTTGAAAGTGATCAGTTGGCCCTTTGAGGATTTATTTGAGAATAAACCCCCCCAAAATGTTTCCATAGAATGTTTTAATCTCATTCAACAGACAAAATCCACTTAAGGGGACAATTACAATCTCTTAGTAAGCAACAAATTGTGCAGTAATGATTTTGCATGTATCTAGCTTGAACTGGGCTCACTTCTTTGGGTTTCTCCCTCTGTGATCTGGGCATTGGGTTTCCAAATTTAAAAAGAAGAAACAAGTGGCAGGCAAAGCAAGGGTGATGGTATCAAAGGCTAGCTGCACTGGCTGAGCTGTGGTGAAATGTCAGCAACTCCCTAGCTTGGAAGCAGCTCACCTAGAAAATTTTTCATTACTTCAAGTTGTGTCTCCCAGAAAATAATAATAGTCTATTCATCATTTCTACCGTAATCCAAAATAATAAGAAATGGACACAAGAAACAATTATAAGGAAGTATTCCTGAGATACCAGAGTTCCTGAGTGAAATACCTAAATTTTGTGCTTTTACAATGTTTAAAATCAAAGCAGAGTCTCCTCCCTGGAGAAAGGAGGATGAACAGATGACTTTTAAAAGTTCAGTCCAATTTTGGATGAGGAGGATTAAAGTCTTGAAGACAGTAAAAGCCAAGAATTCTGTGTAAGGCTTTGTGGGCAAGGAATGGGTCTCAGTCCTTTAAAAAAGATAAAAACCCTCTAATTTTCTTTCCTGGATTTATTGTAAAAACCATTTGCAGAGGAATTTGGGGGAAACTCTGGAACAGGAGATCATTTTATGTAGTAAATAACTCCAGCCAGAGGCCAGACATGCAGCTCACCCCCGGCTGACAGAGGGATTGGGAAACCCACCAAGCAAAGAGAGGATTATGTCGTACTGGAGCTAAGTCTCAGTAGAAAATATTGCTAGGAGGATCTTTGTGTTTTGTGTTTAATATGGAGGATGGAAAGAAGGGAAGATAATGACCACCAACAGTGGATAGAAAACGTAACTACATATGGCAGCTCCAAGAAGATAGATGGGATGTGGAATCCCACAGCGCACAGATTCACTTTAGAGTTTACAGGTGATGATTCCCTTTGATTCATGGCTGCGGTTCTTAAGGGCAAAAGAACTTAGTTAGCTAGAGATGGGATGCAAACAGAAAGAAAGGCTTCTCCAGCTGGGAAAACAAAAGATGTTTGGGATGATGTTGATGAAAGCTTTGTTAAAGTGAGAGGTACAGAGAGAGTGTAAGAGGAAGGCAGCTGGAGCTTTTCCAGGTTGGTTAATGATGCATGGGGCTGCTGACACAGCAGTACACCCAGCCAGTGCAAGAGAGAGCCGCCTTGGGGACCTGCCCTTTCTCTTAGGGCTTAGACCCTCAGAGTCCAGGGCCAGGGAGGCTTCACCACTTGCTTCATAAGACTTTTTTTCTTGCACTCTAATTTACATGCTTACCCCTGGGACATACTTAACCAAAGCTCAGCTTAATTTTTCCCTTTTCAGACTTTATCCCCCTTAGCAGGTATTTGGTTTCTAAGATCAGAAATCGAAAGCGGAGAGGACGTTAGTTGAGTTATAAAACGAAGTGAAACACCTCCACTATTTCATCCTCTTTTACTAAAATGCCCGGTGCTTTGCTCATGAAGCTAAGAAAAACCCAACCAAGATGTAAAACACTCACCTGCTTGGTCATCATATACCCATCCCAGGGACCCAAAGAACTGTGGGTCTTGGTAATTACATCTGCCAAGTCTGAGGTTGTTTCTGTGTGATCTGAAAGGTAAGATATTGTGCATGATGAAATACTGCATTTTAATCTCTTTTTTTCATGTTATTTCTCTAATTGAGGCAAGATGACATGTACCACAAAGTAACCATATGAGATGATCTTCGAATTTATAAATTCAAACTGCAGAACCCACGTCACCTTGTCCCTATTATCACTAGGTGATCTCTAACCCCTCCTTACTCAATTTCAGGAGTGGGAACTCACTGCCTCTGGAAGTAGTTCATTTGACATGTACCACAAAGTAACCATATGAGATGATCTTCGAATTTATAAATTCAAACTGCAGAGCCCACGTCACCCTGTCCCTATTATCACTAGGTGATCTCTAACCCCTCCTTACTCAATTTCAGGAGTGGGAACTCACTGCCTCTGGAAGTAGTTCATCCATCTTCAGACTTTAGTATAAGATAGACTCTAAATTTGATAAAGCTTCTTTCCAGGTGATAGCAAGAAAGCTGACATGTTGTTGTCTGAAGCCTATGCTCACCTGAATCCACAATGCAGAAACTGCCCTCATATTTATAACCCATATCTACAGCTAAGCTCTTCCCATGTGTTAGGTTTTATGGAGAAACAATTCAGATGCATTAGTGTTTGGCCTCATTTTGGTGATAAGCTCTACCTCTAGCACAATGGATTGAGTTTAGACCTTGGGGAGAATGTCCTCATATGAAGATTTTTACACATTGGAACAGTTTCTGTAAGGAGGGGTGGAGTGTGGAGAATGTCCTCTGAACATCTTTTGGCACTTTGACAAGTCTAACGCCTCCGTGAGAGAGCTGTGTGAGGTCACGCCTGAAACAAAGGGGTGCACTACTCGCTCTTGCCTCCTTTTGCTCAATTCCCAACCAGCAGCGAGATGGCCCTAGAGATCAGTCCATGTCAGGGGTCAGCAAACTATGGTCCGCAGTCCAAATCTGTCCCACTGCCTATTTGTGTAAGGCCCTGTGAACTAAGAATTGTTTTTACATTTGTTAAGGGTTGAAAAAAATCAAAAGAAGAATATTTTGTGACACGTGAAAATTACATGAAATTTAGATTTCGACATCCATAAATAAAATATTTTTCTTGGAAAACAGCCTTGCTCATCTGTTTATGTGTCGTCTATGGCTGATTTAACTTTACAAGAGCAGAGAGGAGCAATTGGAACCGAGACTGTATGACCCACAAAGCCTAAAATATTTACTATTTCTTCCTTTAAAAACTTGCTGACCTCTGATGTATGTCCTCCCTAAATCTTCCTGATCATATTGCCTTAAATTCAAGAACAGTCTCTTTGTTTGCCTGGATCTACATCCTCAGCTCATTGTTTACAAAGCTTTCTATATAGTGCCTGGCACATACTAGATTTTCAATAAATATTTAGTAAGTGACTATAACCAATAACTTCATTATAAGACAGATGGGATAAGATAATAGAAGCTCTGAAGATGAAAAGCCAGTGGTCTGTCCTGTTAGAAACAGCGCGGCATGGAGAAGTTTTACTTGATGACTGTCCATGGTTCCCACTAAAATGTCTGCCATCCTCTCTGTATGAGATCTGAAGCTCAACAGCCTGTATGCTCATTCTAGACTCCCTGGCTTGTAATTATAAAGCAAGATCTTCTAATGCCAATAATAAGACCAGCTTCTATACCTTTTAAGTTCAGTCTTCTTGATTATAAGCAGCCACTAACTAAAGACATCAATTAGAGAGGGAGATTTCTTAAACCCTAGGGCAAGAGTTTAGTTACAAACGACCTGGGAAGTGGTTTAACTTCTAGCACCCACCCCCAGCATACAGCATTCAAAGCAAATCCATTATTTCCTGCAGCATGAAAGAAAAGAACCACTCCATTTCTTGTTGGGCGGCTCCTCTTTTCTAAATAACAACAAATACGGATGAAGTATGAGCAGGGGATAGATTTCAGTTTCCTTCTTCCTGTCTTATAATCCTATTTCAAAATATCTGATCCTGGTTTTAGAGCATTTGGGGGCTTCAAAACCCTTTGTAGGAAAGATGACATAAATTGAAGCTATACCTGTCCAACACAGACCCCAAGGGACTGCTATCAAATACCATATCTCAATTAGAACGAAGCATGCCTGCCCAGAACCAGCAAGGCTGGGAAGTAGAATGGCAAGGAGAGACCTAGAGAAATGCCAGAGAGAGAACCAAAAAATGTTTCATCCCTTATGTAGAATGCAGCCTATATCTTATGCATGTTTGCAAGCATTCAGAATTAGAAAATGTGTGCAACCAGGGCCGGCCCGGTGGCGCACTGCTACAGTGCGCCACTGGGGAGCGGGGCAGCGCTCCCGCCGAGGGTTCGGATCCCCCATCCAGACCGGTTCCCGCTCACTGGCTGAGCGAGGTGCGGGCACGACACCGAGGGTTGCGATCCCGTTGCCGGACATGAAAAAAGACAAAAAGGTAAAAAAAAAAAAAAAAAGAAAATGTGTGCAACCAGTAGAAACTAGAGCAATGAGATGCTCATATACTAATTCAATCAATCCCTCACTCCTTCTGTCACCTTCTCCGTGTTGTGATGTATGGGTCAAAAACATAATGACAAAGGTGTCTGGCATGGAGCATTTGCTGGGAGGAGCAACAAGGTGCAAAACTGAGGAACTCCCTTATCTTCCTAGTTTATTTAGAAAAATCTTTTTTAAAAATTGCTTTACTTTTTTCTTTCTCTTCCTGTCCATGTAGCTGCCATCTAGGCAAAACAAATCCACCCAGCTGAAATGTGGTCTAAACTAGCTAATGAGGAAAGGGAACCAGATTGGTATTTTGTGAAACGTTGCAATTTGTAATACGTGACAAGATAAATACTGAGATAGCAGTGTTCAGAGACTGAACACCCAACATTACCACTAGAGAAAATACTTTATTAGCTCGATTTCCAAAGCCTCCTGTCTACTCAGAAAGAGCAGGGCTTCTTTCTTCTTAGCGGCAAGGCTAAGTTGACCCACTTAATGAGGTACAGTCAAGGGGAGGTGCAGAAATGGAGGCGGGGAAGAGGGGACTGATGTGGAGGCTCTGGAGCAGCTTCGTGTACAAGGAAAATGGGTGGGAGAGGACAGGGGGTTCAACAAATGTTTCTGTGGATCTCCTTTAATGTTCATTGGAACATAAAGCCTGGAATTTCCCTTTATTTACTCTTGGCTTTGAATTTGTTTCTGAGACACAAAAGTGGTCTGAGTCTGAACTACAGGGGTCTCCAGGTTAATTCAAGCTACACAGAAAATGTTCATCTGTCTGTCCAATCCCATTTGCACTTTTTCTTGAAACTCATAGAAAACAGCTGCTGAAGTTTTGCAGGCTTTAGAGACTTATCTCACTCCTCATGATGACTACCTGCCAAAATTCAGCAGACCAGAGCTAATATTAAGCACAAGGGACTAGGATCTGGGTGCAGGTCCACTCAGAGACATATCACTGGATCAATAACCCCCTTCTGGGGAAAATTTCCAGATGGGAAGCAAGACCCCTGCACTGGGAGAGGACCTAGAGGAAGTAATCTGGTATTAGCAGGGAGAGTAATTTATTCTGGAACCAGAAAAACTTGCTTTTTCATGAGAAAGTTCCAGAGAAATTATGGAGAGACCTTAAAAGATGAAATCTGATATTAACCTAGATTCTCCACCTATAAGTACAAATGCTTGAACTGTTGAGCGACATTCCATAAAAATCATCAGGAATCTGATCTTGGCATTAATAAAAGCTCAGATCTACATTCAGGGCAAGGTCACCTGCAGGCTCTTGGTTTGGTAGATGGCAGGATATTTGCTTTCTCAGTTTTCCTTTTTCTCTTTAACTTGACACCGATCACAAGGGCTAGAGGATGAACATATTACTCCAGTACAATCAAACAGGACTTACTTTAAAAGAAAAAGAGGTATTTTCTGGAAGAGTGATCCATGCAGCCATTGGTGTGGAAAAGCTTACAATGGCAGCATAGTTTAGCTAATAGGGATCTGGGCCTCAGGACTGCTGGGGTTTGAATCTTAGCATTACCATTTACTACCTGGGTGACCTGGGAGAAATTCCTTATCTTCCCCCATCTCAGTGTCCTCATCTGTAGAAGGATAAATTGTACATATTTCATGGGGTTATTGTAAGAATTAAATGAGTTAATACATGTAAAGCAATTAGAATAGTGCCTGGCACATAGCAAATGCTCAATAAATCTTTTCCCATGATTCAGGAAATCAAAAGCTGAGGACAGATAAAGTTTGAAGGTTGAATGTGGTTAAGCATATTGTTTCAAGTGAAAATGTATTTTAGCCTGGAACCAGGCAAGAAGCAGAGCACACCCAGGGAGCAGCTAAGCTAAGCAGGAGCCGAGGGCAGCTCCCTCTGCTCAGAAAGAGGTGAGAAGCAGAGCATGTCTGGGGTCCTAGGCAGGAGCTGAGGGCAGCCTCCTCCACCTGGAAGCAGACAAGAAGCAGAGTACACCTGGAGTTTTAGGCAGGTGATGAGGGCAGAATCCCCCACCCAGAAGCAGTCAAGGAGCAGAGCACAGCAAAAACATGACTTCTGCACAGGTGGCCCACCACAACCACTACCACAGCCGTGGCTACCACAAAAGTGGCTTGATACCACAGCAGTAGCCACAGCCATTGTGCAACAGCCCACCAGACACTCAACTGCATTGACACAAGGGGAGTCACCAGTGGAAACCAGAAAAAGAAGAGGACATGTTTCCCCTCAAAGCCCACTCCAGAGTAATAGAAGAAGCAACTGCTCTACCACATGACTAGATATCAATGTGGAGATACTAGAAATATGAAAAGCCAAGAAAATATGACACCACCAAAAGTCTATAGTAATTCTGAAATACCAGACCCTATAGAGAAAGAAATTCTTGAAATAACTGAAAAGAAATTCCAGGCGACAATCTTAAGGAAACTCACTGAGATATGAGAAGACTCAGACAACATAATGAAACAAGAAAAAAAAATCCAGGATGTGAGGGAGGAAATTTTCAAAGAGAGTAATACCTTAAAAAAGAATGTAGCAGAACTCATGCAAATGAAAGATTCACTCAATGAAATAAAAAACACAACAAATAGCTTAAGCAGCAGGCTAGAAGAAGCAGAAGAAAGAATTTCTGATCTTGAAGATAATCTTCTCAAAATAACCCAGGTGGACCAAAAAGGAAAGACGAATTTTAAAAAATGAAGAAAATCTAAGAGAGATAATAGACAACCTTAAGCACACAAACATTTGAATCATGGGTGTTCTAGAAGGGGAGGAGAAAGGAAAAGGCATTGAAAAACTATTCAACAAAATAATAATGGAAAACTTTCCAGGTATAGAGAAAGACATAGACCTTCAGATCCAGGAGGCTCAAAGATCTCCAAATAGATTCAACTGAAAAAGATCCTCTCCAAGACACACTATAGTCAAACTGACAAAGCACAAAGACAGAGAATCTTAAAAGAAGCAAGAGAAAAGCATCAAGTCACCTGTAAGGGAGCCCCTATCAGACTAAGAGCAGACTTCTCAACAGAAACTCTACAGGCCAGAGGAAAATAGGATGATATTTTCAAAATACTAAAAGAAAAAAACTGCCAGCCAAGAATACTGTACCCAGCAAGACTATCATTTAGAAACGAGGGAGAAATAGTGTATTTTCCAGACAAACAAAAACTGTGGGAGTTCACCACCACACAACCACCCCTACAAGAAATCCTCAAGAAAGTCCTGCATCTGGAATCCAAAAAACAATAATCACTACCATGAATACACAAGGAAGAACAAAACCCACTGTAGAACAAAAATGCAAATGAGAAAGAAAGAGAAACTAAATCTTACCACCACAAAAAAACATGATGACCATGTAATAATGCCCCTGCTTTATTTCTGATTTTAGTAATTTTGATCTTCTCTCTTTTTTTCTTGGTCAGTCTATATAAAGGTTTGCAAATTTTGTTGATCTTTTTCAAGAGTCAAAAAAAAGGAAAATTTATTTTAATTTTATAAATAAATTATTTTACCAAAAAATACAAGTACCTTTTATCATACATTGTGAAAGTTAATTTAAATTTGTTCTGTTAGGAAAATGTATTTTGATCATGTAAATATATATATTCTGGAATCCACCAAGAATCCACCCAGAAACCTATGATATTCTAATTTTATTAATTATAGCAAAATACATAGGAGGAAAGGTGTCCTTTAAAAGTATAAAAAGTGTAAAAGTGTAAAAAGTGTAAATATTGTAATCATGATCTGATCAGTCACGGAGTATAGCTGACCTTGGGTTAACCCAAGAAAGGACAAAATGTGGAATACAATGGCACTGCCCACTTCTAGGGCAGTAGTTCCCAAAATCCATGTACCAGTGCTGGGCTGGCTGTCTGAAATCCCCTGTTTCTATATCTTGAAACACTTGTTATATGAATTCATATATATTTCTATATATACAAATCACTTGCTGCTATATGGATCCTAAGTTCCTGCCTGGGGCTCTATTTAGAGTGGGGCCCATATTTTGCTATCCTCTTTGGGTGATTTTTATGCACAGACACTTTGGAGAGCCATCGTCCTGGAAAGAGTGAGATCAAACATGATTTCCTCCCTCCAGGAGGAGGAGGAGGAACACCGAAATGGATCAAAGGCTCACAGTTAGACCAGGGCCAAGGGGTGGGGATTTGTGAGAGGAGCAATGAAAAGAAAAGCTTTGACTTCCATTAGGATCTCCCTTAGGGGGATCACCTCATGCTTCTGGAAACCTTTCCTGCTGAATTGCTTGATGGGGCTCTTTCCTTCTCTTTCCTCCTTATGCCATTGTGGAGTATTCACAGGGCCTTTAAGCAGCCTGACGGATGACTCAGGGGAAAGAAAAAGTGGAGCAGGTTTCCTAAGCCTATTTCTGGCTAAAGAATTCAAATCATTCTCCCATCTCACATTTGATACAGCTCTGTTCATCTAAGTAGAAGTCTACAAAGGTATGTGGGCCCAAAGTGCTAACTAGTAATAACAAGTGGGCATTTTTTCCAGAGTATCTCATATCTTCATCTCTCTCTCGCTCGCTCGCTCGCTCGCTCGCTCTGGTAGATGTGGGTCAGGATCAGCAATCTGGGATTCCAGATAAGACTTTGCACTGGAGTCACTTTTCCCCAATGTTCTACCCCATACTGTGCCACAAGCCGGACTCATTGGTCTGTGTCAATCAAGTATATACCATATGCTCAATACTATAGGGATGAAAAATAAATTACGTGATACGTTAAATTACATGATGTGTGCTTTGGTCTTTCGATACAGTAGAAAAGCATTACACCTTAAACATTAAGAAAATTATTACTGTCCTGTAAAGCACTTGGAGCTAATCATCTAATGACAGTACCCAAGAGAAAAAGGATACAAATGGTAATGCTGAAATCCAAAGAACAGCCCCAGTTTCTGACCTTTCTGATGCTTGGTTGATCAGCTCTTCCTCCCATTCTGAGCTCCCCAGAAACCTTCCAACAATCCCTTTTTATTATTTAAGCTGGCCAGAGTTGCTTTCTGTTGCTTACACCTTGATCTCTTTATATTTCTTTCCAATTATCTACTAAATCTCATCATATCATTACAGCACTTCCCAACTTATGATATTTCTTTTGATTGTATGTTTGATATTTTTAGTGTACACTTTTACATTTTTTATGTAGTCAAATACGTCAAACTCTCTATTGCTTTAATCTAACAATTACATCATGCCTCTACAAACAAAACAAATATATTTCTACCATTTTCTTTAGGGTGACATTTTTGTAATTAAGTAATTAGTCAGAAATTTATTTTGTACTGTACTATGAGAATGTAAAGGATTTACTGCAACTTGAAATTCAGTTATTTCAATGGCATTTATTAAGTAATCTTTGGTTGCCACATATTCTAAGGGAAAATTATTAAAGAAGTAACAAAATGCTGTAGTTCTATACCTATCCTCTGACCTTAATGGGCTGTGTGACCTTGGACATGTCCCTTTGCTTTGATAGACATCCATTTATGCATCTCTGAAATAAGTGGATTAGACTAAGGTCTCTTCCAGAATTAACATTTGATGATTCTCTGAAAAAAATATGACCCATAAGTCAGAATAAGATAGATGCTCCATGAGCATGCATCTGGATGGAACATGGTAATCCAACACTTTGGCTGTTGCTGTTAGCATTTCCCAGCTAACTGGCAAATGTCCCGGGCCACACAGCCATGCTGAAGGCCTGGGACATGGCATCTTTACTTTATTTAGGAAGGCTGCACAGGACATGCCTGGCTGACATGGACGATGCCTGATGGGCTGTAAATAACTTTTGACCACTTGACCTTGGTCATGATAATGTGACCCCCATGAGGTCCTCAACTGAGGGATCACACAGATGTTCATGCACTGCTTCATAAATGGAAAGGGTATTTCCCCTAATTGGGGAGAGGAAGCATGGTAATGCAGAGCTGTGGCAAATCATGCATTTCAGAAAGCATGGCTTGATTGGATGCCACAGTAAATCACCCACAGCCCAGCCCTGTCAATTTCTCCTTTTGAGCTGAAAGACCCAACAGAACCAAAGCTTTGAATTACTTGCCTAAGCATCAATTTAGCCCCACTGTCTACCCCACCACACTCACCCTCACCCAGCTGCATTTTCTACCATGCTTGCAAGCTCCTCTACTTTCTAGTTAAAGCTATTTTTCCTATCATCCTACACACATCAATGTTTTTCTTTCCTTGGGGTCTTTTCTCAGAAACCAGATTCCCTGATACGATAATGAAAACAATCATTACTACCATTCTACTACTACCACCACCACAACAATGAACTGAGCCCCTGCTGTGACCTGCACTATAATACATGCTTTATAAACCTCTTGTCATCTTGCAGTCAGGCTGCCTGAGTCTGAATCTTAGCTCTGCCACTTACTAACTGTGTGGCCTTGTTTAAGTCACTTAATTTCTTAGTGACTCAGTTACCTCATCTGAAAATTGGGAATATTAATAGTACTTATTTCACAGAGTTTTTGTGAGGATTAAATGTTGTCATAGTCCACTGGGCTACTATAACAAATATAACTGGGTGGCTTATAAGCAGAAACTTATTTCTGGCATTTCTAGAGGCTGGGAAGTCCACAATCAAGGTGTTAGCAGATTCAGTATCTGGTGAGGGTCCGTTCCTCCCAGCACCTTCTGTCTAGCTGACTCCACACATTGTGGAAGGATCAAACAAGCTCCCTCAGGCCTCTTTTATAAGGACACTAATCCCATTCATGACAGCACCACCTTCATGATCACATCACTTCTGAAAGGCCCCACATCTTAATATCATCACCGTAGAAGTTGGGTTTTCAACATATGAATTTTGTTGAATTTTGTGGACACAAAAATTCAGACCATAGCAAGTGTAAAGTACGTACACCAATGCCTGGCACAGAGTAAGTTTCCAATAAATGTTAATCAAAGATGATGGTGATGATGGTTATGGTGTCTCCATTTTATGGAAAAGAAAAGTTAAATTATTTACCTGAGTGTTCAAGTTATCTACTGCTGCATGATTACCTATCCAAAATTTAACTTGCTTTAAATAACAATTTTATTTTATTTCATGGCTTTCTGTGTCAGGTGTTTGAGCTGAACTGAGCTAGGCAGTTCTTCTGTTACACCTGGCATTGACTAAGGTACAACTGGTGGCTGGGCTAGAGAGTCCAATATGACTTTATTCACATATCTGGCACCTTTGTAGGGATGTCTATGGGCTGGCACCAGCTAAGTCCCTATCCACCTCCATGGAGCCTCAGGGTCTTTCCATGTGGTCTGCCCATCAGACTAGTCAAACTTTTTATGGGGAAACTCGGGGCTCCAAGATACCAAGCTGGAAGCTGCTAGTCTTCTTAAAGTCTAAGTATGAACTGAGATGGAGTCACTTCTGTACTCTATTTGTCAAAGCAGTCAAAGTCCAGCCCACATTCAAGAGGAGGGGATGTAGGCGTTGCATTCTGTTGGGAGAAGCATCAAAGAACTTGTAGCCATCTTTAATCTGGCACACCAAAATCTCATACTAGTAAGCAAAGTTAAATCAGATATATCTTTTAAAGTATTTATTAGGCATAATATCTAGCACCTATTGAGCATTCAAAAATTGATTGCTATTAACAGATGGAAACCTTTGTCTATCTGACTTCAAATGCTGTGCTTTCAGCCTATACTTGGCACACGTTATGGAGCTAAAACCCCTGGTCAATACACAGTCTAGGTTTCAGCAGGCTTTTATGAAGGACAGCCCACAGACATGTCTTATTTCCTGACCAGGCCCAAATTTCCCTGACACAGACATCTAACTATATTTTTATTTGAATTCCTCACAGTACCTAAAATAATGCAGTGCATTCCATAATAATTCAAAGAAATCACTCAACAAATATTTATTAGTCATAAGACACTAAAAATAAATACATTTAATAAGAGCATCAGTTTTTGTTTTTTGGGTTTTTTTTTTAACTGTGCTGAAATTCAGATTTTTTAAAAATGGAACATAGTTGATTGTATCTATCTGTAGGGTACAGAGTTGAATATAAATACCATGTGCCATATGCAAATAAGAGTATTGTTTTGAAGCACATCATTCACTCCTTCAATACATGCTTGTTAAGTAGATAAAAATGCATATTCAAAGGAGTCTGAGTCATAGATGTAGAGAATGTTAGAGCTGAAACAGAGTCTAATGATCATTATATTCAACACTCCCATCTTGCATAGGAAGAATTCAAGTCCACAGAGCATAAGTAAGTGTCGTAGATGGAACTTTGCTACATCAGGGCAGAAAGTCAGGTCTTGTGGCTCTCCGGCCATTATTTTTTCTTCTATGTCATTTGACTCTTCCCAACACATGGTAGGTGTTCTATTCCTGTTCTTAAAATGTACTATTTGTTTGGGTTAACACTGTAGGGATTATAATACTAAATTTGAATTGGGAATATTAAAATCACTGCATAATTTTGTCTCCTTAAAAAATACATACTTCTGGGCCGGCCCGGTGGCACACTGCTACAGTGTGCCACTTGGGAGCGCAGCGGCGCTCCCGCCGAGGGTTCAGATCCCACATACAGACCGGCGGCTCACTGGCTGAGCGAGGGGCGGGCGCAACACCGAGGGGTGCAATCCGTTGCCGGGCACGAAAAAAAGACAAAAAAAAAAAAATACATACTTCTGGGCCGGCCCGGGGGCCCACTGCTACAGGGTGCCACTTGGGAGCGCAGCGGCGCTCCCGCCGAGGGTTCAGATCCCACATACAGACCGGCGGCTCACTGGCTGAGCGAGGGGCGGGCGCAACACCGAGGGTTGCAATCCGTTGCCGGTCACGAAAAAAAGACAAAAAAAAAAAAAATACATACTTCTTAGAGATGTCCACTGAAAAGACTCAGAAGCAATGATAACCCAGTCAAAACAAACATCCTTAGCACCCAATAATGGCCTATAATGCCATTTCCAAAAAAAGGAACATGAGATCTTTAAAGAAATGAATGACTCCTGATTTGTGGCATTGTTTTGTGCCAGAAAGCAAGAAAAGTATCAAAGACTAACTGGGTCATGTTAAAAGGATAACTTGAAAGAATTCCCACTGACAAAACAATTCAAAAAGAGTAATGACTACAATGGACTTTTTTTTTTTTTTTTTTTTTTTGGTTGCTGGCCAGAACAGGGATCCAAACCCTTGACCTTGGTGTTATAACACTGCACTCTAACCAACCGAGCTAATCAGTCAGCCAACAATGGATTTTAACCCATCATATATAGAAAATTACGAGCTGATAAGGCTACCTAACAAAAAGCAAAGAAACAAACAAACAAACCTAACTGGTCATCATTTAGATTGCTAGAACATCAACTATTTGCTGTGCAACTTTATAAAGGAAAAGAATCAAGCATTTATTTAACTTTTCCGGTTCAAGCTGTATCACAGTTATCAAACAAATATCAAGGTAATGTTCTTGTTTATAGAGAAATTCCAGCCAATAAAGAAAGAACAATGGAATTAGGGAATTGCACTGGAAACACTGCTAATGAAATAATGGCTCCAGGCAATGATCCCCATCAGATGTTAAAACCATTAGGCTTTAATGAAAATTGATAATGGCTTCAAATTGGTCATAGTGAGTTGAATGAATACAGGGTTTTACATATATATGTATATAAACACATACATACACACACTCACACACACATATAAAGTTCGAAGGTGAGCAATGGCCAGTTTTGATTTAACAGACAATGTTAAAATTGATATCTATGTTTTAATCTCTTGAACTTTTCTAGGTTACGATAAAACAGCTACTACAATTACATCCATGTTCAAGGTAGAAAGTGTGAGGAAGGGTATGGCCAGTTGCATTTGTAAATTTCTGTCAAAACAAAAACATTCCCAGGAACTTTCCCAGTAGATTTCCCATTCTTTCTCATGGACAGATCTGGGGGGAGGCTGGGAATGTGGATCAGGATGTCACGGCTGGCTTAGACTATCATGATCCAAGCCCTGGAGATGGACAACAGGGTGGCTCTGAACAGAATTGGGAATTGCTTAGTAACAAAGAAGGGGGAAATGGCTATTTGGTTAAGTAACTAACATGAATGCAAAAACTACCCAGATTAATATTCTTAAATAAATTCCATTAATTTCTTTTTTTTACTCCTATTCAAAAGTCTTCAGTGGTCCTTGCCTAAAGCAAACTTCCTGAGAAAGTTCTCTGGAATACTGGTCTTGAAGATACTCCTCTCACCAAGACTAAATTATCTATGTACTGCCACAGCAGAATGTCCAACACGCCAGTAAACTAATGCTGACTCACAATATGGTACCATCCCTTGAGGAGATTAACCAGGCACCTGGTGACAAGTTGATTCCATCAGAATCCCTCCACCTTCAAAGGGAAAACAAATGTATTACCTGGGCAGAGATGGACACATGTCCTGGGTGTGGGTCTGCCTTTCCTGCTGCACTGCCCCAGCCAGCACCACTCTCCAAGGGCTCACAAAGTGTCTGACCTCTTGGCATGGGGTCCCTCATAATATTGCCTCAGAGTAAGGCACCTACTTTATAACAAAGTAGGGATGGCAGTGGGCACATAACAATGGTATCCACTGGTCTCACCACACATGGCATCATCCAGAAGCCACCACCATTGGAATGACCTCTTGAAGAGGGAGCTAAGACTTCTGCTTGGAGATGACCCAGCAGTGATGGGGTGCCATCTTTAAAGATGTATTATACATCTTAAACCAATTATCATCATATGGTGCTGTGTCCCCATTGAGAAGGATTCAAAGGTCTGAAAACCAAGAAATGGAAGTAGGGGTGGCGTAGCAGACCATCACTCCTGGTGACCTACTTGGGGAATTGGTGCTTTCCATCTCCACAACTTCAGGTTGTATGGGTCCAGAATTCCTAGGTCCTGAAGAAGAGATGCTTTTGTAAGAGGATACAGTAAGAGTTCCACTAAACATGAAACCAAGGCTGCTACCTGATCCCTTTGGGCTACTTATGCCAGTAAACAAGAAGTTGTAGAAAGGAATGACGATACTAGCCTGAGGAGGTGGGACTGCTGCTACATGAGGAGGTGGGACTGCTGCTACCTAATGGAGTCAGGCAGAAATATGTTGGGCTTTCATGGTCTACTAGGTCACTCTTAATACTCTATGCCAGATATTCACTATGGCCAAGTAGAGTAAATGAGGCTCAATAAAGGAATTATAGATAGGGGCTCTGACCCCCACCTGCACTCCACATAAGCCATATAGACTGGCAGAATTATAACCATAGGGTAAAAGAAAGGTACAAGAGAAGGGGGTGAAGAAGATCAGCTACAGCCTCAGGACCAACTACAGCAGCCACTAATCACTAATCCTTCTCTTATAAGCTTTATTGTAAAATACGACAACCAGAATCTGGAGGAAATTGTGCCTGGATGAAGGGTACTTAATGTGGAAGGCAAGCAAATCTGAGCAGGACCAGGAGTGGAATGTGGTGAATGCTGTCAGAGCCCCACCAGATCCTTTTCACCAGGCTGATGTCTGCAATCCCCAGCTGCTGAGTGTGTTAGCTGCTACTGCTCCAGCTGCCTTCTTCTCCAGAGAATTGCCTTAGGCCAAATGGAGAAAGCTTGCCTGGAAGTCATGCATCCCTCTTCCCCAGGAGCTGGGGAACCACAGCCATGGACTGAGGACTGGTGGTACAGGGATGAAGTGTGGCTCCTTTGCCACAAGGCAGGACAACTCTGTGGTGCCATTTGTGCTCCAGAGCTCTTCATGGGACCAAGCTGAAACTGGACTCTGGTTGAACCCACTTCCTTGGCTGGCTTCCTGCCCCTGCCTTAGCTTGCTTACCTCACTGTCTCCTGAGAATACTTTCTCCAACACTCATCTTCTCAAGATCCCCATTTCAGGGTCTGCTTCTAGGAAACTTGACCTAAGATACTGTCTATTTTGGATTAAAATGTGCCCCCAAAATGATATGTCTAAGTCCTAACCCCTGCTACTCATGAACATGACTTATTTGGAAATGGGGTCTCTGTAGACATAATCAAGTTAAGATAAGGCTGTATTGGATTAGGATGAGTTCTAATCCGATGACTTGTGCCCTTAAAGGACAGGAGACACAGAGATAGATAAACACACACAGAGGGAAGACTATCATGTTGTGATGGGAGCAGAGATTAGAGTTACATTGCCACAAAAGGGACCACCAAGGATTGCTGTTAACCAACAGAAGCTCAGAAGAGGCGAGGAAGGATTTTCCCCTGGAGGCTCCAGAGAGAACAGGGCCCTGCAGAACCTTGATTTCAGATTTCTATCCTCCCAGTTTGTAGGATTTGTGTTATAGCCACAGGAGACAAACCCACTGTCAATGAAGGCCCTACTTCAATTTCGGCTCCTCTCTGAAGCTTTTGCTGGTCAGTCCTGCCCTGCTGACACTGTGTCTCCCCCGCAGCACCTGTAGCACACATTTTCCCTCCATTCACTGCCGTTTGCCGTGTGCAGGCAAGCGGTACATTTTCACTGTTGGTGGGTGCTAGACTATAAGCTCTTGGAGAGCAAAGACCAGGGATGATACTGATGATAATCTCCCAGTTTCAGGAGTCTCTTTAGTTAGTATTATCTTTGAGATAAACTGAAGCATGTTTTATTGTGGATTCCTATTGTAGCAAATACTCCTTGTATATAAGATATAGGGGAAAAAAAGTTGAGAATCACTAAAAACAGCTTTTCTGTCTGTACAAAATTTTGGTTCCCTTTATGAGTTGGACCACTTTGGCTGGGGTGGGAGTGGGGGTGGAGACTAGAGCTAGGGTGATTGATAAACTGAAAAAAAAAAAACATGGACTGGCAAAAATATTGATAGATGCATAGAATATTTGAAAATGTTGGAATCTGTTAATCTCCTTGCTTAAAAGACCATAAGCCTCTGTGGTCTGAAGTCATCTCATTTTCAAGATGCATACTCTTAAGTTCTTCTGGCAACTGAAGCATAGCTAAAGCAAATACAGGTGAGTGGAAGAAGGTGATCTATGGATTTAACTAGAAAAGAGAAACATGCTGGTCTCAGTTTCACACTTCCTGATTTTAGTATACAAGAGCATTTACTAATTAAGGAGACATTCATGTTCTGATCTGCTTTTGCTTGTTAGTGTTCTCAATTCACATCTGGAAAGTTTCCTTTGAGAACAAGTGTCCTGCAGTATGCCCACAATTGGACAGAACCATATTTCTGGGCCTGTTCTCTTCTGATTGGACTGTTCTGGTAGGTTAGTGGCAGGGAGGTGACAAGGAGAGTACTACTAGCCCGTAGAGTGAGAGATTAATAATATCAATAGAACAATCTCATTCTTGGGAACTGTGCTGGAAAGTGCAGCCTTAGCACACATTCTCCTAAAACAGTGTGGGGGATTAAACTTGGGGAAAGGAATTCACTAGTCAATGTAGATAACCAGAAACGTTTTAAGTTTAAAATTTTAGCCTAGTCAACCTAAAAAGAAAAGTCTTGAAAAATCAAATCTAATATTTGCTCTCTTCTAAGTCCACAAAGAAAAGGTGGAGATGATTCAACTGTAAATCACTTGGATAACTTTAAATGGAAGAAGACAGGTCATTGTCAGAGTTAGCCCTTTATCTGGAATGCTGCAAGTGATGAGCAGGACAAAGGCAACATCACTTACTGACATATCCAAGTTTATACATATAACAGAATTTAAAATAAGGAAATTCCTTAATGATTTTTCTGGAAGATTTCTTTTGTCCCTTAAGGCTTTCTTGTTCTCCTCCTTTTTCCTAAAGCACATCAAAATGTTAGCAGAATGAGGACACTGTTCTTCTGCCCTAAATGTCTTATATTCAGAATATTCAAATGTAAAATCAGATCGAAAAAAAGCTCTAGTTTTGGAAGGCAAAGAACATGAGAACACTTAGAGTATCCAGTGTCATTCTACAAAAACCTTTTCTTTCCTCATGCAGGCCTTTGATACCCTGCCCTGGAAAACTAATACACATTATTGTACAACTTGATATTGTGTGCACACTGCTCTGGGAGAAATTGGCAGAAAAAGTAAAGGGAAGAAATAATACTTGTAATTTTAAAGGAAAATAATAAGGTCACTTCAAGCACAATTTTTCTTTTGTCAAGTCTCAGTACCCATCATTTTTTTAAGATTGGATTTCATTCACCAGTCAATACTGTATGAGAAAATGTTATGTTAGCTCTGTCAGCTCACCTGCCTGTGACAATCTCAAAATCTGAATAGCCAGACCACCAAACAGGAAATAGTCTTGCAGATCAAGTTCATGAAGCTATGAGCCACAAACCTTGCTTGCCGGGAATATTTTCCAAAGCCTGTCTAACATTTACCATTAAGACACAAGTTTTTTGTTTATGTCTTTTTACATGCAGCAGAAAATAAGATATATCTCTGAGAAATTAATTCATTTGCATTTATCTATTTATTTGCCCTTATTTATTTACCTATCATTCATTCCTTCAATTAACAGCCGTCAGGAAATGAGCTAAGTGCTGAAAGTATGAAGATGAATGATACATTCTCCTTCAAAGAGCTCTTAGGGTGTAGATGGGCAACCAAGGCACAATGTGATTTACAAAGAGATGCATCCTATTTCCAAATAGGCCATACAGCTCCACCCAAGTGCAGAGAAACATTTTGGGCCCTTCAGATCCACTGGGACAGTTAGCTTTGATCTTTGATAAATCTCCTTCAAAGAGCTCTTAGGGTGTAGATGGGCAACCAAGGCACAATGTGATTTACAAAGACATGCATCCTATTTCCAAATAGGCCAAACAGCTCCACCCAAGTGCAGAGAAACATTTTGGGCCCTTCAGATCCACTGGGACAGTTAGCTTTGATCTTTGATAAGCAGAGAAAACAAATCTCTACTCACCTGGGAATTCATTCTTCTGTGCCACGTTCTAAAGCCACGAAAGCCAAGTTCTTCATTTTCCTCCTTGTTCTCATTCCAAGAGCAAGTAACGTTGAGTTTGCTCTGCCCCAAACCCCTGTTCAAAGTGTGTTGGTGATTCAACTGGTTTTAAATAACTCCCAGTGTTTCGTTTTGTTTTTTCGATGCTGAGGGGAGGTAGGAGGAGGACAGGACTCCGTCTCTTTAAGAAACTGCACCTGCTAGTGAGTAGGCATTCACTGCCTCCACTCTCCTTACCTGGCCTTCAACACTCATGCAGTTCCGGAATCCTTTATAGGACAAGAAGGGAAAAAAGGCAATCAGAGCTGTAGCAGCAAACTGTCTCAGCTATTAAGCCTTGCTCTAGCCAGCCCAATCCCCCTTACCTGTTCCTGCTCCATTCTTTCCACACTCACTGGCCCTCTGTTCCTGGCTTCCAGGCTTCCAGGTTCTTTTGCTCATACAAGTAGCTCAGTTACTTTGCTGATCTCTATACCCTGATTCTGATTATGGATGAACATGTATTACAGAACTTCAGCCTTATTATGGTATTCATATGTTACTGGTACTTTCCTAGTACTAGATACCTGCCTTGTTCTCAGGAAGGGCAAAAAGTAGAGTGTAAAGAACGAGGCTTTGGAGACAGTCAGAACTGGGTTTACCTCGTGGCGTTTATTAGCTGTGTGACTTTGAGTAAGCCCAAACCTCTCTAAATCTCAATTTCAGACATTTCCTTATAAGGTTTTTGTGAGGATTAAGTGAAATAACAATTGTAAAACACCTAACATGTAGTACAACTAATACATATTTTAATGATTATTTGTATATACTCCTTGCTTATAACCAGGGCTGGACATGCTGGCTTCCTGCGAAGTATATCTATTCATTTGCAGTGTGTCAAGAGCTGCGCAAAATTCTAAAGCTGTAACAGTGAGTTATACAAGGTCCCTGTCCTAAAGGAACTCCTGGATCTTGCAGAAAGGACAAATATGTACACATTCTGTCATGGTACTAAGTTATCGTACCATAGTAAAAATGAAGACAGTGCTTTGGGCATACCGGGGATAAAAAGACTATAGCATGCAGCTCACCAAAGAGGAATAAACCCTGTTAAGTCAAAATTCCAAAAAGACAATTATACACAAATTTTTCCCTCTCCTATAGGCACCAGAATCCTAATAGGCGAAGTCCAGTTAGCACAAGTATACTTAGCAACAATGAACTGTAAGAGGTACACAGTAAACTTCACAGCTTCCTGAGTGTTTCAGTTAGGGTTTGGTCAGAAAAACAGAAATCACTCTAGATATTTCAAGTAGGAAGATTTTAATTCAGAGAATTGGATACTTACAAAACCACTGGTAGAATTGTCAAAAAAAAAAAAGGTCAGAGAAGATCACTGCTAAATCTCAACAGTACTCGGCTTTAAGGGAGTTGGGAAATTACAGAAACACCAAGAATCTGCTGGCAATGATCACATCACCAAGCTGGGCATTTGGCAGGAAATGTCTCCGGGGTTGCCATAAACTCTCACATCTGCCAAAGCCCATGCACCTGCCTACTGCTGGAGGAAAAATAACATGACTTCTCCTGCTCAGCCCTCCAAATCTCATGTGAGTGCCTATATTAATCATGCCTTTATTACCTGAAGCTTTGACATCTGGGCACCTTGCTGACTTAAGAGGGACTGCTCCTCCCAGGGTTAGCTAATTCCTAGAGATAGCAAACAAATCTCCTCCTGTGAGCATGCCTCTCCTATGCAAACCAACCAAACCAGAGCCTATACCCTAATCACCTCCTTTGTAGGACTCTTACATTCTGAGTTACTATTCATCTGCCCTAACCACTTCAGTCCCAGATACAAAACAACTGAGGAAAGGCCCCATACTCAGAAACTGCGGAAATTATTCAGACTAGCCAATCTTAGACCCCTTACCCTACCTCACCCATTCCCTCCCACAGAAACCACAGTAAAGGCTCTTGTTCACTTTTCATCCACCCCCTCTGCCTCCTGACCAACCCGGTGCTTCCCCATATGGCCCCGCATGGCATGACGCAGCCCCTTCTCTTGGGGGTCTGTACACATAACCATCTTTTCAGTGGCAATCGTTTCCTGAGGTATTGGCCTCACCACACCTGAATCATTTTTAAAACCAATATCTTAATACAGTGCCTCTCACTGAAGAAATTTAATCTAGAATCTGTGGACAGATTTTTGAGAATATAGGTCCCAGGCTTCTGACTACCATCCTAGGAGGGAGAGCATGGAAAGAGAAATCATGTTGAGTTCCTGAGAGACAATCCAACACACTGAGTCACGAACTGGCAATAACCCTCCTTTAGTGTGGCTAAAGGAATAGTTCTACTATGGCCTGGATTATTCCATCCAGACAGGGTTGGCTGCATTTTACTCCATTACCCTTATCACTAATTTTTAGAAAGTTTTAAACTTTGGTTACTCATCGCTCAGAGTCAGTCTTTAAGCACCCATTGGCGGCTCCATAGGAGTGTCTTGCCTCCCACTTCGCTTGCCAACCAAAATGGCCATGTAGTGATCCGGCCCCTTCACGACCATTCTAGACCCCCTTCTCTCTCTTGCCTCACTGGGGTCATGTGTGCTATGGCAATGAATGAGAAATGCAGAAGTCCTTTTGGCAGAAAAAGGCAGTTTCTGATTAGAGTATGAGCTGAAAATGGATCCCCAGTATCACCACAACTGACACTTTCTGGGTAATATCTTTAAACTTTGCCAATCTTAATAGAGGAATCTGGGGCTTTAGTGTTTAATCACCTCCTATGGCCTGGAAAGCCCTGACCCTGGCATGAAAAGCTCAGCAGCTGGTGAGATTTTAGATTCAAACTCACAGTTTAGCCTCTAATCCACAGAGAACTGTGACTGTGGAAGTTAAAAACCTCTTTGGGAGAGACATGACTCCCAACTTGGATTTCAATTAAAAATTGGTCCCCCTTGTCTTGGACACGGTAACGATCTCTGTACTGTTAAGCATCCTACAGGTGAAGTTTGAGACTTTTATTCATTTATTCAAGAAATAATTTTGCTTCCTCTTTCTCTTCTTTTCAGAACAATTTAGTCCTAAAGCCATTTTGGGGTGGGGGGGAGATAATGTAGGCATCCTCACCAGGTCTCAGTCTGGCCAGTGAGAGGGTGACCACGCTGCAGGTGGGGGTGAGAGGTGCCTCTAGTGGGGATGTCGGAGTCCATGTGCGATGAGGACCTTCTGCACAGGTGTTAGCCCTGGAGCACAGCGGCGGAGGCGTCCCCATGGAGAAGTGGCCAGGTATGCTGTGCGGGAGCCCACCGGGGTGGGGCAGCACCAGCGCGGGAGACACAGCCTGGTATGGGTGTCAGAGCTGGAGTGAGCCGGAGGAGGGCATCGGCGTGGCAGGTGGTGGGCTGGCATGGATATCCAAACCCAGGGTGGGTAAGGAGGGCATCGTGCGGAGGGAGTGGCAGCGATGATGAGAGAGCGGTTACATGAGGAGGGTTGACCAAATCAGCAAATATACTAACGATAATAGCTGCCGGCGTGGTCACTGTTGATGAAGGAGTCACAAAAATGGAGAGGGAGAAAACTGAACGAACCCTGAGAATGTTGGACTAGAACTGGAGGATTTAGTGACGATTCATGGTCTTCCGTGTGCGTGCGTGTGTGTGCGTGTGTGTATTCTTAACGTCTCTCCACTAAAAAGGCCCTGGCAGCAAGGACAATGATCACACCAAGCTTCAAATCGTGGTTTCTGAACACCCACGGTCCACTGAAAAGAACGGGGAGTCTGGGAAAACGGCTGATTCCAGGCCCGTGCAATGTGTGATTCCGGACAGGCTCCTTTATGATAAAGGACATCAGTGGGACAACTGGAGTCAGTGGAGTAGATGGGAGTGGTACATTACTGTTAATGTCCTGGTACTGATGGTTGTGAGTATGGAGGAAAATGTTGTTTGTGGAAATTGCACTCTCGAGTTTCTGGGAATGATGCAGCATGTTGGGGGCATCATCTCGAATGGATTAGGAAATAAGGAATTCTTTGTACTAGCAAGTTTTCTGTAAATTTGAGATTGTTTTAGAGCTTTCTAAAAAAATACAGGTTTGACTTTAGAACAGTTTTAAATTTTCAGAAAAACTGTGAAGATGGTGCAAAGAGTTCCCACATATCCCACACCTAGTTTTTCTATTCTTAACATCTCACAATTAATGAGCCAACGCTAATACATTCATTACTATTACCTCAAGTCATAGATTTTTAGTCTTTTCTTAGTGTTCATTTTTTTTTCTTTCTGTCCCAGGATCCCATCCAAGATACCATGTTATATTTCATCATCATCACTGATAGGCTTCTCTTAGCTGTAGCCGTTTCTCAGACTTTCATTGTTTTTCATGACTTCGACAGTTTTGTGGAGTACCAGCCAGGCATTTCATAGAATATCCCTCAATTGGGATTTTTCTGATGTTTTTTCTCATAATTAGATGAGGGTTATGAGTTTTCAGTAGGACTGAAAAGTGACACTTTCAGAGGTAAAGTGTCATTCCCATCATGTCACATCAAGGGTACATACTATCAGTATGACTTACCATTGCTGATGTTAAACTTGATCACCTGGCTGAGGTAGTGTTTGCCAGGTTTCTCCAATGCAAAGTTCCCTTTTTGCCCCTTTCCATACTGTACTCTTTGGAAGAAAGTCACTGTGCACAGTCCACACTTACAGAATGGGGAGTTATCATCCACCTCCTTGAAGACAGAAGAGCTACATAAATTATTTGAAAATTTTCTGCATAGGAGATTTGTTATTCTTCTTTCTTTTCTTTCTTTATATCAGTATAGACTCATGAATATTTATTTTACACTTTGTGATACTACTTAATTTTGTTGCTTAAATTGCTCCAGTTTGGGTCATTTGTGAGCTCTTTCAGTTGACTCCAGTGTTTCTTTGACTGTCCAACATATTCCTGTTATTATTGTTGTTGTGTGTATGTGTGAGCACTTCCTTACTTTCTAGTGCTGTTAGAAGCTATAGGCTCATCTTGTATATTTCTTGCCCCAGTATTTGAATCAGCTATTTTTCCAAGGATCCCTGGTTCTTTTTATTGGAGAATGGTGCTAGAAACCAAGATCTGGGTGCTAGGTGTGCTCCTTGCTACTGGGGTGTTATTGCTTCCAGGACCTCTCAGCTGACAGAGCAAGAAAATAGGAATATGTAAAGTAACACTCTTATATATACACATCTCTAAATAATTCTATATGCAACCTTGTATATCTATACTAAGCTAAACAGGAGTTCATACTGAAGTCTACAACTCTAATTCAGTACCGCATGAATCATTCTATCCTCCCCCTCCCTTGCTCGTCTATAACTTCCCACTTCAACAGTGAGAAACTTGGCTCCTACCATCAACCATCCATTTACGTAATTGTTTGATTCCAGTATGCATGTATAGCAGTTTCAGAATTACTAACCTGTACTCCCATGGGAAACAACTCTATCAACTAGATTGCAGTGCTTATGCATAGTTCCTTCTGCCTTTAGTCTAACAGATTCCACTCATCTCCAAAGTTACTTAGGTCACCTCCTTTTTCTCCCAGTCTCTGCAGTGAGGTTGCTTCATACATTTGTAATACAGATAGATTGTTTTGTTACATTCTGCACTCTATCCTCAGATTCCCTGACCTCAGAAATATTTTTTAAATTTGTGTACATCATGGATCACTGTTTGGGCTGAAGTTCCATGGGTTGGGACAAATGCATGTTGTCATGTGTCCACAACTGCAATGTCATGCAGAATATTTTCACCGTCCTGAAATATCCTGTGCTTCACCTATTCAATCCATGAACTCCTGGAAACCACTGATCTCTTTAGTATCTCTATAGTTTTGCCCTTTCCAGAAAGTCATATAATTGGAACCATACCGTATGTAGTCTTTTCATACTGGCTTCTTCTACTTAACAATATGCATTTAAGTTTCATCCATGTCTTTGCATGGCTCCTTAGCTCCTTCCTTTTTACCTCTTTTTATTGGTATAGAATTCCTTTGTATGTATGTACCACAGTTTGTTTATCCATTCATCTATTAAAGGACCTCTTATTTGCTTCACAGTTTTTAGTGATTATGAATAAAACTGCTATAAACATTTTCCTGCATGTTTTTATGTGAACATAAGTTTTTTAATCAGTTGGGTAAATACCTAGGAATACAATTGCTGGTTTAGCTTTGTAGAAGACTGAAAACTCTCTTCCAAAGTTGCTGTAATATTTTGCATTACCATCAGCAATAAATGAGAATTCTCATTGCTTTACATCTTTGCCAGCAATTAGTGTTGTCAATTTGGGGATTTTTACCATTTTAATAGGCATTGTTCTATTAATTTGCATTTTATTGTTCTTTTAATTTGCATTTCCCTAATGATAAATAATTTTTAGCATCTTTTTATATGCTTATTTGCTATCTATATATCTTCTTTGGTAGGGTGACTGTTTATTGCCCAGTTTTAATTGAATTGTTTGTTATTATAAAGATTTTACAGTGTCTGTATATTTGGAAAAAGAGAGAAAAAGAAAAAAAAAGAGAGCTAAAAGAAAAGAGAGAAAATAGAAAAGAGAGAGAAAGAAAGATACAGAGGAAAGAAGGAAAGAAAAAAGAAAGCAAAAATGAAGAAAAGAAGAAAGAGAAAGAAAGAAAAGAAATATTAAGAAAGTACTATGTGCAGGCATTGTTCTGGGCATTTGAAATATATTAGGGGAAAAAATAATCAGTACACCTACCCATATGAGGATTTTATTCTGGTGAGGAAAACAAACAAAAAATATCAATAAATAATTTCACTGAATGAATTAAAAGGAAACCAAAAAAAGTAGAAAATAGTAAAAGAGATGCTGAGGGTGAGTACAGGTAGGAGTATAAACGTTTGGTGTCAGAGGAGGCTTTTTGAGCAGATGATGTTTAAACAAAGGCTTGAAGGAAATGAGCAACCCTCGGAAGAGCTGGAGAAGAGCTGCGGAGCTGGAGGAACGCTGGACACAGGCCCTAGGGAGGACAATGAGCTTTTCAGAGCTTTTCAGAGAAGGAGAGGGGCCAGAGAGGCTGGAGGGCAGTGAGGGACGACAAGGGAGGAAGAGGCGGAGGGCAGGTGGGTTCAGAGTTTGCAGGTCATGATGGGCCAATTGGCCACTGGAAGGACTTTGCCTTTTATCTGAGTAACATGACGAGGCACTCAAGAGTTCTGAGTCGAGAAGTGACATAGCACGACTTACATTTTAAAGGGCTCACTCTGGCTGATGTTTTGGAGGTAGACTGTGGTGGTCAGAACCAGAGAGACTCATTAGAAGTCTGCTACGGGGCCGGCCTGGTGGCGCACTGGATAAGTGCGCCGCTTGGGAAGCGCGGCGGCTCTCCCGCCCGAGGGTTCGGATCCCACATACAGACCGGTTCCCGCTCACTGGCTGAGCGAGGTGCGGGAGCAACACCGAGGGTTGCGATCCGTTGCCGGACACAGAAAAAGACAAAAAAAAAAAAAAAAAAGAAGTCTGCTACAATAGTCTAGTGGGAGCGGAGGGTTGTAGGATTGGAGGTGCTGAGAAGCAATCAGACTCTGGGTGTATTTTGAAGAATCCCCAGCATTATTTGCTGATGAATTAAATATAGAATGTGAGAGAAATAGAAGAGGCAAGATTCCAAAATTTTAGGTTCAAGCAACTGGCAAATGGACTTGACACCACCTGAGATGGAGACAGCTGTGTGGGGAGCAGGATGTGGGAGGAGCAGCAGGAGTGTGGCCCTAGACATTATTTTGAGATGTCTATTGGACATTCACATGGAGTTGTTGAGCAAGAATTCAGAGTTTAGAAGACAGATTTGGGCTGGAGATAGGGAGTTAGCAGTCACTAGCATATTTTCGTTGTTGAGGCTATTAATAACATTGAAAGCCATTGCAGCTAATGAATCACCAAGGGAGTGAGATAGACAGATAAGAGGACCGAAGTCTGAGCTAAATGACTTCATTGGTGACCCTTACAAGAGAGGATTTGGGGGAGCAGGGGCAAACCTAGACTGGAATAGATTTTAGAAAAAATAGGAGGAAAGAAATACGAGACTGAATATAGAAGTCTTTTGAGGAGCTCTGCTGAAAAACTGAAGAAATGAGCTGGCAAGGAAAGTGGGGTCAAAAATTTTTTACCTACACTTAACATAATTTTCTCCAAGTACATTCATGTTTCTGTGAATGGCAGAATTTCATTCTTTTTTATAGCCGAGGAGTATTCCGCAGTGTATATATACCACATTTTCCTTATCCAGCAGTCCATTGACGGGCATTTAGGTTCATTCCATATCTTGGCTGTTGCAAATAGAGCTGTGATAAAGATGGGAGTGCAGGTTTCCCTTCGACATGATGATTTCCATTCCCTTGGGTGTATACCCAACAGTGGGATTGCTGGATCGTATGGAAGATCTATCTGTAGTTGTTTGAGGAACCTCCACACTTTTTCCCATAATGGCTGGAACAGACAGAGAAATACCACATGTCCTCACTTATAAGTGACAGCTAAGAAAGAAAGAAAGAAAGAGAAGGAGGGAGGGAGGGAGAAATGGAAGGAAGGCCGACCACAATAAAATGTTGAACTTTCAGAAGAGAGAACAGACCTGCAGGAAGGAGGGAGGGAGGGAGCAATGGAAGGAAGGCCGACCACAATAAAATGTTGAACTTTCAGAAGAGAGAACAGACCTGCAGTAACTAGAGGTGGGAAATGGGGAGGACAAGGGGTTGGGGAGTAATTGGTTAAGGGACACAAAGAATAATTATGATTTGTAATGATGAACATGCTAATAACATTGATTTGATCATCACATACTGTACACAAATACTGATAGTCAACTCTGTATTCCACAAATATGTATAAACAAAAATAAATAAATTTTAAAAATAAAGAGAAAGGGATAAAATTAAGTTTAATAAATATTTTTTTAACCCAAGGTACCCCAAATACTATCATTCTGATGGAGAAACAATATAAAATATCAGTGATAAAAAACAAAGAAATGATAAGTTTTTGTGATGATGAATATGTTATCTACCCTGATTTGGCCATCGCACATTGCATACACATACTGAAATATAACTTTGTACCCCCAAAATATGTACAATCAATTTGTGTGAATTAAAAATAAATAAATAAATAAAACAGAAGTAAAGCCAAAACAAATTTTTTAATCTTATCTTTTAAGATAGGAAAAATAATAGTAGCCTTGGGTGCTGATGGAAGTGATCCAGAAGACAGGAGAAAAAAATTAATGGTTCTATAGAGAGGAGAAGAATTGCTGGAGTCCTAGCATTTAGCAGGTGATGTGGGATGGGATCAAGTGTGCAAATAAAGGAACTGACTTTATACAGAGACATAGAATGCAAAGGTACAGTGGCAGGCAGGAAGGTACAATATGAAACTATATGTGCAGGTACTGATGGGTAGGAAGATGTGGCAGTGGGATTCAGGGGGAGTTCTCCCGTGACTGCTCCAATTTTTTTTCAGTGAAGTTGGAGGCAAGGTCTTGATCTGCAGACATTTACCTTTAATCATGTCATACCTACTCCCATGTCAACCACAACTTTGAGACTAGAGAAAGGGGAAAGCCTTCCCAAGAGATGTTCAGCTGAACTGTGGGGATGGGAATAGAAATTCCATGTATTAAGGCATGGATGCTTAATAGAACATTGATAAATATTTTTCTGCAACTAGAGCACAGAGTGCACATTTGGACAGAGATGCAAGAGGAGGCGGGAATGGTATTTAGGGCCAGATTATATGATAGCTCAAACATAATTCAATATCTAATAGATGGCTCCTATAGGAGAGTGGAATAACATAATTTTCACTTTATGAAGATAATCTGTTGGTTTTGTGGAAAATTAATTCCAGTGGAGAGAGAGATGTGAGTCAGGAAAAAAAAGGTTGAGAAAACATTGCAGTTGTGCAAATGGAACATGATAAGGATATAATTAAAGGCAGTGGCAGGTGGGGTGGCGCTAAAGGAGATGAATGAGTTGAGACACATGCAGAAGAATGGGTGCAACTTGGTGGTTATTTGAATGCAGGAGATGAAAGGAATGAAATCATCCAGAATATGAAAGACTTAGTTTACTAACTTAGTTTACTAAATGGATGGTGGAGACCTTCCTTATGGTTGAGAATACTGGGAATAAATTAGAAGAGAAAGTTGTTGGTAGGAAGGGAAAAATGAGTTTTAGACATTTGACCTCACAGTGCTTTCAAGTCATTCACAGTAACAGATTTTGTGCGAGAGTTGAGCTAGAGATTTAGATGTTTGAGACATCAATATATAGCTGAGAGAACCCAGAAGAGATTATAGAGGGAACAAAGAGACACGTCAAGGTGGATACCAACTTTTAAAGGAACAAAGGAGGAATGGCCAGATAGGAAGAAAAGAATCAAATGAAGTGATTTCACAGGACTCAAAAGAGAGTTTCAAAAGGTGGCTGTAGGGTAAAGGAGTTTAATAGTGCCAATCACAAAGTGAGGCTTGTCTATCAGAAAACACACAGAGATCACGCCCGCAGAAGTGACACAAGCAGAGTTGTGGAGAGCATTTACTTATGGCATGCCCAGATCTGGAGGGAGATTTTTCTCCAATTCTTTATTTACTCCAAGATTTAAATATCTGGTAATGGCTTCAAGCATTAGCTTTCCTAGGAATGAAGGAAGGAATAATGTACTGAGGTCAGACATTATTCAGCCAACGTAGGTGGACTTGGCAGAAGGGGATGGGGGTCTAGATATATTTCTATAGCTCATAGCATCACATCAGCGCTCACTGTGTGGTGGCTCTTCCAGTTTCAGATATAATCAGACAGTGGAGTTTTTTACTGTTTGTTGACACTGCTTACAATAATTGTAGCCAAAAAGACCAGTGTGTGGCCAGACTCCTTTTCATGCTGGGCACATGTGCATACTGATGTGTGCTTGGCAAAGGCGTTCATGATTTGCACAGTCTGTTATAACTTTCCTCTTATGTTCACACTCTGTGAGTTTTGTTCAAAAATAGCTGTCTCGTTGCCTAGAACTGCATTCCAAGGCTGCCTCTCCGCACTAAATTTTTTCTCATCACCAAAGGTGATTCTTTAGTGCTTTATAGTTTCCAAAGCATTTTCACATTTCTTATGTTTTATTCAAGCTTCAAAACAACCCTGTGAGGTAGACAAGTCAGTTGTTGATATTATTTCCATCTTAAAGATGAGAAAACCAAGGCTCAAAGAAATCAAAGAACTTATTGAAATTCATACAGTTAATATTTGGAAAAAAATAATAACAGCTAATACTTCTACTGTATTTATCAAGTGACAGCACTGTTCTATTGTGGGCTACATATTAATTTATATTATAACTCATTTAATAGACGCAAAAACTCAGGGAAAGAAAGCATAAGTGACTTGTCCAAACTAATTAGTAGTACAAGAGGGATTCAAACTCAAGTAATTAGGTTTCTAAATCTGCCATGATGTCTTTAAACCTCACTTTCAACTAAACCATGGTATTTTCTATATTGTGTGGTCTTAGGCTTAATGTAGCAATAAAGCATTTCCTCCAGCATTCGCTGCTTGAGTTAATCCACTTTACCTCATTCCTCAAAAGTTACTTTAAATTCCACTTTTCCATTTTCCATATATATCAAGTCCTAAATCTGAAAGTGTAATGTGATAGGCAATGCAGACTATATTGTAATACCTATTTTTAAAGACCCTTTTCCTTCCATCAAATATTCAGTCCACTTAAGGAATTTGAAGTTGCTGGAGATGCTGGTTTTGAAATCTGAGGTGGTTCCAGTTTTCTCTCTCTCTCTCTCTCTATCATTTTCTCTGTTTCTCTCTGATTTGTAGCATTTGTCAATTGCCATAGTGTAAATCCTCCCAGCATGGCTTATTTCTAGCTACCAACATGATGTCTACCACCTTGCAAAATTCCTGGAAATTTAATAATCAACTCTAAGTCTATCCTAAGTGCTTTTTATGTAACACACTCAAAACTCTTGATGACAACCTTGTAAGTATGATTCTATTTATTATCTGCATTTACAGATGAGGAAACTGAGGCACAAAGAAGTTAAGAAACTTGCCCAAGATCAGTTACCAAGTGACAAGAGTAAAGATTTGGACTTGGGTATAAGGTTCCGGAGTCCCTGCTCTTTTCTGCTACACTGTTCTGCCAGCCTTCCAAACACTGGCTTGATTTTTCAGTTTTATCCTCAGTGCCTCTAAAAAAGGAAGAACAAACTTCATCCATTGCTTTCAAAGTCCCCTGTCTGGTTATCCAGCCTCGCATCTCTCCATTCCATCTTACATGCTACTAACGAAACTCTCTTTCTAAAGGAAAGAGCTGATCGTATCATTCTCCTGCTCAAATACCTTGAGGTCCAGGGTTCAGTATCTGTACCAGCCAGCCACCAAGAAAAAAAAAAAGAAAAGAAAAGAAAGGAAAAGAAAAGTTTTGAGTTTTCCAAATACCTTTCCTCAATAGGCATTTGGGATATGGATACACACACACACACACACACACACATCCTTCTGAAATCAGATTTCCATCCTCCTTCAATTACACACACACACACTTTTTTACCCAGATTTGTTTCTCCTTTTAAATGTTTAATACAAGTTTCTAAATGAAGATAAAATATCTTGTCAAGGAACATTAGAAAGTACAGAAATCGTTCACAAATCTCCCAATAACTTGCTTTTCTGTAAAATTCAGCAGTGCAAGTTTATATTATATTGGTATTCAGAATGTTTCTTTGTGAAGTTTTTTCCTTGGTGTTAAATGGCCTAAAGTACCATATGTTTCTTAA
This sequence comes from Galeopterus variegatus, assembly GCF_000696425.1. Lineage (NCBI taxonomy): Eukaryota > Metazoa > Chordata > Mammalia > Dermoptera > Cynocephalidae > Galeopterus > Galeopterus variegatus. The sequence goes on along the minus strand of NW_007726134.1, from coordinate 776,129 downwards.
TAAAAAGCCATGTAAAAACCTACATTAATAAACTGAACTCAAAGAAAAGCTGCCCCAAGACGGCTCTAACTAAGACTTTTTATAGGCTTGCCAACAATTTCAAGATTGTTTTAATGAAAAAAATTTATGTCCCTGTCTTTGTGGCCCACAGCACACCAGTTCCTCCCCTCCCCCAACCGTTTGCCCTCACCTCACCCCCCAGACCCAGCCAATTCCCCAGCGCCCTACAGACGCGGCCACTCACACCTTGGCAGGCAGTTCACTGGAAGGGCTGAGCCATCTGGAAGCCCATACACACACACACATACATGTGGCCAAGCAGCCACTTCCAAGTCCTTACCTGCTAACGTTACCAGGTACCATGCTGCCACCCCCATGGCCACCCCATTCACTTCTAGGGCGGAGTAGGCAGAGGAGACTACATGGCCTAATGATTTCAAAAGGTAAAATTACTTGGAACTCAGCCTAAGGAACCATGAGCGTGTTTCTTGATATGTTAGAGGGGAAAGGTCATGGCCTTCAGACCGACATTCATTATTCTATATTGTAACTGTTTATTTATTTGCTAGTCTCAGCTACTGGATGGTAAATTCCTTGAAAATGGGATTGTATTCTGTTGGTCAAATATAATGCCTGGTTTATCAATAGACCTTTAATCTATATACATTGATTAATTTGTTTACTTTCAAATTCCAGTTTGGCCACATGCTATAAGTTATTAATAAATGTTCATTGATTAAATAAATAAGTGGAAAATAGTAAATCAATTAATCACTACATGTAACTACTATATGATAAAAGTTAATATATAATGGTCACTGTCAGTCTGTGTTGCTATAACAAAATACCTGAGACTAGGTAATTTATCAGAACAGATATTTATTTCTCACAGTTCTGGAAGCTAGGAAGTTCAAGATCAAGGCACCAGCAGGTTTGGTGTCTGGTGAGTGCCTGGTCCATGCTTCCATGATGGCACCTAGAAAGCTACATCTTCTGGAGAGAACAAATGCTGCGTCCTCACATGGCAGAAGGGATGGACAGGGTGAAAGAGCCTAGCTAGTACCCTCCAGCCCTTTTATAAGGCACTAATCTCCTCGAGCTCTCATGGCCTAATGGCCCTAAGAGGCCCACCTCTTAATACTGCTGCACTGGAAATTTTGAACATGAATTTTGGAGGGGATTAAAACCATAGTGGTCACATTTATTTTTATTATTATTATTATTATTAGTGCCAACTACATGCACCCGAGGCAATTTACCCTCTCTGAACCCTAGCCTTGTATCTGTAAAATGTTTTATAATGCCTGCCTCCTTATAGGTTAGTATAAGGACAAAGATGCACATAGTAGGTGTTCAATAAAGATTGATTCTTCTAGTTCTCCTTTCATAGAAGCAATGACACTTTGTTTTCTATCACCTACTTGAACACAAGATCACCGCAGCTCCCCTTATTGAACACATAGTATAAGACTGACATAATCCTTCAAAGGCAAGATGAGATTCCACAGCAGTCTCCTCTTCCCCATCCTTATAGAGAGCCAGCAGAAAGAGGAGCCCTGGCTTGGAAGAAACACTGACCCAAGTTGTGATATTGTCTATTGATCATATGCTCATTGGCTTCCTTTCTCACTTTTTTCTTTTACTTTTTAATTTTTTTCCCTGACTCTTAATACTTATTTTTGAGAAATCCTAACTTGTTTCCACAGAGCAAATGAAAAAAGGAAAGCACTGTTAATTCTTCATAGTTCTGCAAAGACAGCAGGATATGGCTCAGGTCTTGGCACAGGAGTGATATCTGGGAAGGCGAACTTTTCTGGGGGTGGGGGCAAAAATTGAGACACTGGATTATCGCTGGGCATGGCATCTCTTCCCGCCTGGAGTTATATCTTGAATGAGCTCTGGTTTCTTTGCTAGTAATTTTTTGCTTATCTCTTTGAATGTTTTGTACTTTTGGATATTCTTATACATTTACAGGTTGTCATGTAGGAAAAAAGAGCAGATGTGTTCCTGTGTGGCCACAGAGACAGAGTCAGGACAATGGATAGCAGTCATAAGATGAAATTCTGTGCCTTTATAAGAAGAACATCCCAGCAGTTAGAATGCTGGTTTGTAACAAAAGAAAGGAGCTGGCTGTAAGGCAGTGAGCTTGACACTTCTGGAAATGTGCAAGCAGAGATCAGACAATCTGATCAGAGATGCTGTAGAAGAAATTTTCTCTCCGCATGGGGAATTGAACTAGATGACACATAACAAAGTTGAATAAACTTTGGCCCTGTGCTCAAAGTAAAGTTGTTCTTATTTCTGACTTTACATGTCTACTCAAGCTGAATGAGTTTACAAACTTTCTTCTATGATCAGGTCTAATGAGCCCAGTATCAGGTTGGTTCCTATCTCAGTAGATGCCACCTGGCAAGGATGAAAAATGCCTTTCAGTAGAGGGTTCTTTATCACTAAGGCCTTACAGATGTTCTCCTAGACCCCTTGTCTGGCCAAATTTACTTTTCTCTTCTTCATTTATCATCAGACTAGTTTTCTCCCCTCTCTGGTTTTCATCTACATGAAAAGGTTCTGACCCTTGACTTTTCTTGACTCTTGCTCACTGCACACACCCTGACTTTTAATTGTCTGCTTGGTGCTGAATTTCTGCTTTGCCTTGATCTTAATTAATATTTGTACCCAATTTCTGGATACCTGAAAATGTATTATGATGCTTAAGCAATTGAACTCTGGATTAGCCTGGGTTTGAATCCTGTTTCTTGCTAACTAGCACACTTCGGACAAGTTGCTTTATTCCTCTCAGCTTTGTTTTTCTCAACTATTAAATGAAATAGTTATAGGACCTATGTGATAGGGGATTGGCACACAGTTTGTGCCCAATAAATGTTACTATAATTATGATTTCATGAAGACCCCGGTTCAGCTTGTACGCTCAGGTCCCAGCTTCCTAATTCTTCTCGATGCTCTGACACATTAACTACTATCCCAGTACAAACAAAATCTTAATTTAGGCCTCCCTTGCTCAATAGAATGGGTATGTTCCAGCTAAGTTGGTTATAAACAACTTTCCATAAACTGAGTCCTATTTTCCCACTAAATTATAAAATTGAGAACACGATTCTCTCAAAAACATTTGGGACCCTGACTATAATGAAGTTGAACCTCAGAACTCAGAAAATCTTTTAAAATAAAAAATGAGACTTTAGCAGTGAGATATTAACCATTTCCAAACAGCTGTCACAATCACACACTATTTGCAGAGTTACAGTAGAGATAAGACAGCAAGCACAAGGAACACAGAACCCCCAGATTCCATCCATCTGTGAGGTACAATCCTTTAAAATGAATGTGTGACTAAATTCATGAATCTGTGAGTTTAGAAGTTTATCCAGCAAAGTGAGATCATTTGTCAGTGTTGCAAAATCACTACTCACTACTATGTTTAGCATTATTATTCTGTCTCAGGACAGCCAGCTTAAAGAGAACCAGATATCACACAGGTCCAGACGAGAGGGCTGTGCAAATGTTTTTGATGAAGCAGGCACACTGCATTCTTGTTAGCCATTGGCTGTTTCCTGAATATGTCCATCAGTCTAAAATTCACCAGACTCCTGGAAGCAGGAGTTGAACCAAACCTAACTCCAAACCAATATTCAAATAAAACTGATCCCAAATGTTAATGTTTCACTAAACCATGAACTGAACCAACTTTCCCAGGGGAAGGAAAAAAAACTACTAAAGCAGTTTGATTTGAAGCCAAAACTATATGTTTTATGAAACTATTGAACTGGAACAAAATCAGATCAAAATATTCCCCAAACTGAATTTAAGCTAAACAACTAAATTTTTATTTCTTTCAAATTGAATCCCTGGCTACAAATAAGGCTTACTTTAGTGCGTATGATATTCATTTCAATACACATATAGCTTATCTCGAGTGAATTTTTTCTCAGTATCAATTTTCTTCTTTATACCAAGGGTATAATGATCCTTACCTACTTCGGTAGAGTTACTGGGAGGATTAAATGAAATAAGCGAGCACTTCTGTCATCATCGGTGTTGTCGTCATCGTCATCATTGTCATCATCATCATCATCATCTGATCTACATTGTGTCCAGCACACGAGGGGTCAACTTTGTGTTTTAAGTCCTCCATTATGTTCACTGGCCACCAGAGGGCAGCAAAAAGGTAGAAACCCTTCCTGGTACTGTGGAATTTGTCCTATTTATACAAACAAACCCTGAGGGCTTACTATGTGCCAAACAGTGTTCAAAGCACCTTGCATTTATTAACACATTTAATCCTTAAAACAATGCAATGAAGTAGTTTTTGTTATTATTTACATAGAGCAGATGAGGAAACTGGGACAAAGAGAGGTGAAGAAATTTGTCTAAGGTCACACAACTAGTAGGTGGCAGTGACAGGATTTGAACTGAGGCACTCTGGCTACAGAATCCCCACTCTTAACCTGCCACTATCTACTGCCATCTGATATTCATTTTGTAGGACAATAAAACCTCTGGGAGAGGTTCAGACCCTGGACACACTTATAGGCACGGGTGGAACTACAACCCAGAATAACCTTATAAAGTCTGTCCACCAGAATCTGAGCCAGAGGAGTGTGATGTGGTCAACAGTAGTGTTCGGGAATAACTCAAGGCACAAGCATTAATCAAGTAAACTGGGGGAAGGTCCAGTGAGGGAGGAGGAGATGAGATCCAGGCATAAATGTAGAAAATGATCAGGACAGTTGCTCTTGACAGAAAATCATTACTCTCATGGTGGCTGAGTCCAACTGGCCCATCCTTCTGAAGCCGCAGTACATCCTGAAGTTTAAAGAGCCAGTACTAGCGAAATGACAAGCAGCTGACTCAGTTCCATTTTCACAGCAATTTCCATAACCTATTATTCTTTGTTTTTTAAAATAAAAAACAAAAACAAAAACTTGTCATCCTACTCATCACAGCTAAGCCTCTCAAAATAACAGTGCCTGCTAACTTCCTGACATCTGCATTTCCCAGACCACTCTCAACCAGCTCCAGTCAGACTTCTGCCCTCACCACTCAAACTGACCTTACCAAGGTCACCAGTCATCTGCCAAATGCCAAATCCAATAGCTACTTGTCCATTTTTTCAGATGTGCCTGCAGCATTTGACATTGTCAGTCACTCCTTCACGAAACTCTCCCCTCTTAGTTTGAAATTCCTTGTTTGACCATCCTCAATCCTGACCTACCCCTGCTTCTCTGAACACCATTTTTTTAGTCTGATGCTGGCTCCTTTTTCCCATTGTCTCTTGTCAAAATAATGCAAAGTCTTCTAATTGGTCTCCCCACCTCTAGTCTGGGTCCTGCAATCCATCCTCGACATCGCTACAAAGAGACCTTCCTAAAATACTAATCTGATTGGATCAAATCATTCAATGGTTCCTGTTTCCCACATTATGAAAATTATTTAGCAGGCATTCAAGATTCTTTTTGGCTTCTTGCCTACTTTTCCATGTGGTCCTAGCAATACTCTCACATGTGCCCTTTGTCCACTCACACGACTCAAAGTCATTCAAATTCACATAGCTTCTCAAGCCTCTTTTCCTTTGCATCCTTCAAAATTCGGCTCAATCATCTCCTTCACCTCCTAACGACTTCCCTGAAATTCTTTCCCCTACACAGAGATGCTGGTTTCCCCCAGAGAGCTCCAATGCACTGGAGTCATTGGATGATTGTAGCTCATTCACAGCCACAGATCTCCTGTGCCAGACTCTGACCTCCTTGGGCGAAGGACCATGTGGCATTTAGCTTGGTATCCCAGCACTTAATACAGAGAGACACTTAATGTAATCATGCATTGCTAAACAACAGGAATACATTCTGAAAAATGCGTCGTTAGGTGATTTTCTCATTGAGTGAAAACCATAGAGTGTACTTGCACAAACCCAGATGGTATAGCCTACTACACACCTAAGCCATATGGCATAGCCACTGTTATATATGTGGTCCATCACTGACCGAAACACCGTTATGCAGTACATGAGGTGAATGGATTTTCTTAAGAGAAAAGAAGGCACCCAATAGGGGAATGATGAAACTAAGATACAATGACTTAGTACTTACAAAATGGTAGCTAATGTGAATTGGAATTCTGACTTTGAATATATCTCATTAGTTCGTACAGATCTGAAGGACAGAAGTGATGCTGAAAGCTGTAAATTATAAGTCAAGTGGGAGTCATCATATTCATTTTATTTCATTATCAATAAGAAGGCAATGAGAATGTTAACGAGAGCCAGCAGAGATGGGCTGAATGGTGGGCCCAGCAGGCAGGTCTGCAGGCCCAGAGAGCAGCCTGCAGGATGGGCTTTCCTCTCCACCTTCCACTCGACGGAACAAGCCCTGACAGTTTAACATGGAGCATAAAGTGTGCTGTCTGGGTAACAGGGAATTGAGCATATTTGACTAGAATCATATGGACCAGATTTTTTTGTTTGCTTGTCTTGCTAAAAGGAATAGAATCTCTTCACCCTGCCTCACTCCCACCCCCTAATTTAGTAGTAATTTAATAGTCTGAGAAAATGTGTATATATAGCTTCCCCATTTGTTTAGTAAAGCTTCAGAGAAACAGCACCATTGCTCTGATTGCTGTCCTAACAGAGAACTAGGTCACACCCAGGAGGGGCAGAGACTGCAGGCAGTGCCCTGTGGTGCCCACTCACCTGCTGAGTCGATTTTTATTTTTTGCCTTGGCTTTGAGAAGATGATAAATATGCACTTCCAGTTCTTCCCCAGTCTATTCTCCAACCCTGAGATAGTCTTCAGATGTGGGGTTGACGTGGAACGAGGAGTGGAGCAGAGCAAGCTTTTGTTCTATTACTGTAAGTCGGTGATGCAGGCTATTTCATTCGTTCCCACTGAAAATACCTCCATTTCCAGTGTAGCATGGGGCTTACACACAGGGACTTTGAGTTCAGCATTCCCAGCTCAAATCCTAGCTCTTCAAGTTATTAGTCACGTGACTTTCAGACAAGTTATTTAGCCTCTTGGGTCCTCAGTGCTCTCAATTCTAACACGGGGATAATAATACCTTCCTCTGAGAGTTGCTTTAATGAGAAAATGCCTGTAAAATGCTTGGCACCTAGCCTGAATCAGCACTTTGCAAATGTGAGCTGTTATGATTTGAATTCTTAGAAATTGGATTGGTTTTCAAGAAGCTCCAAATCAATCCAAACTCAGTGTGCCTTCACATCTGGCCTAAAAACATTTGGAAACCTCAAGATGACTGCCATGATGGCAATGGCAGAGCACCATGTCAGCTGATGAGAAAGAACAGATCTGCTCCTTATGGCTGAAGGCAATTGCTCTTACAATCATAAGCAATGTTTGCTACTGTCAGCATCACTGAGCCAATGTTGATTTGGACGAGAAAGCTGGATCACTCTTAGTTTGCTCATGTATAAGCCAATCTATCAATAAAATTCCAAATGCCCCCTCTTCTGAGTGATGAGGTAACAAAGGAGTTGACAGTCCAGGTCATCAGGTCTGGAATCCCATCAGGTCTGGAATCCTTGCTCCAACTGCGTCCTGCATGCTGAATATCAGATCAAAGTGAAAAAGAAATCAAGAGATATCTGAGCCAACTTTCCATGTGCAAGACTAAACATAATTTGATTTTCAAATTTCAGACCAAGTTCTCAGGATTGACCACTGGAAAAATCCTTTCTGGGTTTTCTTCTCTAAAGTCAAATGTATAAATCATAGAATAAATAAAGATGTTTTCACAGCCACTCTCTTAAACGTAATCTCCTTTCTGTAGATACAAAGTAGCTGGGTTGGTAAGGGACACCAGTGGAGAAGGGGAGTAAGGAGAGGTTAATGCAAGAGCCTTGGAAATTGTCCCAGATTTCACAACTACAGCTCTTTTAAAGTGAGCTCTTAAGAGAGGTGCTGGAAAACCACTACAAGGGCACTTTCAACTAATACAGATCACCCAAAAAGAAATGAAGATTGCATTTCAACAACAACAACAAAAACAAACAAATCAAGCCCTCAACCCAAGCCCCAATACCAATGTGACATATAAAGACGGCATATCATCAGGATTTACTCAGAGAAGCAGAGCCACACGATATACACATATGTGTGCACATATATTTGTGTGTGCATATACATATATATGTTTATCCTGTGGTTCTACTTCTCTAAGTGAATCCTGATCAATATGTCAACTGATATGTCTGTGATACAGACACACTCATAGGGGTTTGATGGCGAGCTTAAGGTCCACAGGGCAGGCAGGTAGGAAGAGAAGGCAGATGTAAGGTGGGGGAGAACCCAAAGCATGAGCTAGAGCCCGGCAAGGACAGGCTGACACCTGTGTCAATTCTTGTTGCCTCTGACCTTAGTGATAGGCGTCGCCAGGGCCCTTCATGGAGCTAAACACATACACCTGCCCCAGGAGGTGGAGAAACTGAAAGAGGATCGAGGGGAAGGTGGAGCAGTTGCAGGACCTACTACTTCCTGACACCGTTAAGGGGAGCCAGCAGATCAGTGACAATGTGGTGAGCTACAAAATGGCAGCTGCTTCACCTCCACTCTCCAAATCCCCCACATCCTGCTTGTGGAAACTTCAAACTCACTGGAAACTTCCAGGAAAGGGAATTCTGGGAAGTGTAGCTCAGCCTAGCCAAGCGGATGCTTCATGAAGCCTCCACAGATAGATATCATACCTCTCTCTGCCCTTGATTTCTGCATAACTTCTCTTTGGGAAATGCCTTTTCCAATCTAGAATGGTTTAAAAGCCTACAGAATAAAGACTATATTCTTACCTCGTAATTTCATTCACAAGCTAGAAATAACTACTATTAATTTCAAAAGTAACTTGAATATTCAGAATTCTCAGTCGAATTCTCAGGGTCTAAGAAAGATCTCTCTAAGGATTAGAGTAGAAGTTAATCTGTTGTATTGAGATCCCTTCTGTCCTGCACATGTGCACATGTGCACGCACACACACACACACATGCACACTAATCTGTAGTCCATAAATATCATTCCACAAGTTCAGGTCTCATGCATTTTCAATATTCAGTAACCATCAGATCTTGGCAGGGATGTCCATTGTGAAGTGAGTGTGCCTGTCCTCGCTGTCCACTCTCAGCACCTATGGCCTTGAGATTGAGACATCACACTTCGCCTGACACCAAGTCATCTGGAAAGCATCAAACTTGGGCTGCTTGGCTGCTCTTTAAAGTTATGTGTCTCTTAGTTTTATGATAACCACAGTGTATTGGGATCGTAGAGTTGAACATTGCCATTTTAACCAACTCTTTAAAATAGAAAAAAAAATAGGAAGCAATCATATGGCAATATTAAATATTTTTTTCATTATATTTTCTAATAATTCTCAAGCACTGGTAACCATAAAAGTCTTCATAATGTGTTTATTGAGACCAGTAATCAATGCAGGATGGAATTTTCAATATACCATGGGCAGCCCAGGTTTGATGGAACTCTGCCCCTTTGCTGAAATATAAACTTGACTTGTTCTTTAAGGCATTGAGGTAGTAAAACACAGGAGAACTTCCTAATGGAAATGAGACCATTCTCATTAAATTAAATGAGACCATTTAATGTGAGTGAAAGTGATTTAAAATTCACACACCTCCTGCAAATATGTTCTTGATTTACTTTTTAAAGAGTAAAAGGGATTTAGTAAATATTTCTAGTTATAATAAATCATAAAACATTTAACACCGATTTGTCAAATGTAGTTTACATGAACTAGCACTTAGCGTTATTTATGCCAGACTGAATGAAATAGCTGATATGTTAGGAGGGTTTTTAGCCAGTTAGGAAACATGCAGTGAGCAAAACATTGTTCTGGGTGGTATGTTGGATATAGAAAATTACATGACACTACATTATCCCCAAGGAGCTTACCATCTGGATGGGGTTCTCAGTCTACAATACAAGGCAGAATATGTGAAGGGCCTGTCCACACCAGCTTGGCGTCAGTTAGACCAACAAATCAAAATCACCCTTTCTTATCTGATTTTACCCATCACCCCAAGCTGGCCACCATTTGTTAAGGAAGTCCCAGCCTTCTAAAATCACTGACCTAAACCCACCATTCTGAACCTATCTCCTCCCATACTCTGTCTCTAACACTTTAAGTTTTTAGCACTAAATCTCTTGTCTTGGATGGCTTCACAGTCTCTTCTGGGATCAGCCCTCAGTTCCACTCTTCAAATACAACTGCTACTTACAGCTTAGATATATACAACTTGAGTCCCTCTGTGTAACATCCTGATGGAATTCAATTCATGTCCTGGGATTCTATTCTAATACAGGCTGATTTGGCTAACGTTGTTACCAGATCTGCCCATTCTAACAATTGTATAGATTAATGAAGGTGACAGGGATTTGCATCTGTTTCTTCAGAAGTTAAGGTAGGTCACAGAGGGAAGGGGGAGAGTTTGATCAGTGCAAGTCTATTCCCCTAGCATGCTGATAAACTGAAGTTCCAGAATGAGCGGACTTTACCACAACAGACCACCTTCACAACACTCAAGTTCTTCCTGAAATCATAAATAACATTCCTCCTTAGCATAGGCACCAATTTGTCATTATGGGCAGAGTAGGATTTCAACTATCAGTGCCAAATGCCCTGATACATTCTCTTACCTTCCAGGAAAGGTCAGGTGTGCTTGTAAAGTTTGACTTCACATGCTTAGAGTTAGGAAATGCAAGAGGATATGTATCCTCTTATATGGAAAAAATGGAGATTAAGAATTTGGGCAAGAGTAGTTATTAAATGATTTTTCCTGTTAGAGTTCTGTAGGTTTTTAATAGACATCAAGAGCTTTTAAAAGTATTCTTCAATGATGACAGCAGGTCAGTATCTGGTTGGCCAGGATTTGCTAAATCTGAGAGCTTATGGTGATTTTCCACTGGAGTTATACTTAACAGTGCTGTTTTGTGGGGGGGAAAGGCACCAGAACTCTAGGAGTAGGGGAAGAGGTGCAGAATATTAAATGGTTAGAAAAGAGGCTCCAGAATCCAAGCCAAAGGAAATCTGTTCCCAAGAGAGTCCTGGCATCCTTCATCAGATGAGTGCTCCAGCCACCACAAGACATTTGCTCTGCTATATTTTTCATTTGTTTTCCTCTGGTAGCAAATGTGTAAATGATTAAACTTACAGCCCTGCCATAGGATCCATTTATCTCCAAGGTTACGAATTTGAACAGGAAACTTTAAGGTCAAGTCTTAGTTATAGCTTAGTCGGACTTTCTTTCATAGTCTAGTCTTGAGGACATATTGTGTTCTGATCCCAAAAATTACACTGTGGCAGAAATTTCTGAATCCTGTTCCACAGCTCCTTGGTTCACCTTTGACTTCAGCTGTAGCTCTGGTGAATATCTTCAATTCCCCTTGCACTGCCAGCACCCACCTCAACAGTGTGCCTGGTTTCTTTACACATTCCAACACCAGGGCCTTCTCCATTACCAAAGGAGTTTGATTGGTATAGGCACAAATACAGCCTGGAAATACAGAGTCAGTGTTCACTGAGAAAATCCATCTTCCATTCCTATTGATATATAGCTCTGTATACTTCCTAGAGATCACAGCAGAATCCAACTCCATTTTTTACCCTGGTTTTTCCCATCTGACCTGTCTCAATCTCCCCACTACTAATTTCATAGAATTAATTTCCAAATAAACTACCTACCCCCAAGTACTAGTCTCATGTTTTGATTTAGAAGAAGCCAAACTAACACCCACACTAAGTCAGAAATCCTCCCCTATTTTTATCATAAATAAATGCACACATGCACACACACACATTCATACACGTGCATGCACAAAAGAAGCATATATTTTTCATAAACCATCATGATACATTAGAGTATGACTTCTCTCAAGTTATTAGGCTGTGAAAATTTGTCTTTAAAAGACTGAATAGGGGGCATTTGCTTTTCCTCTGAATAATTAATTGCTATAAGAATTTCCCTCCTAATAGAAACATAAATAAAATATATAAAGCAATTGTTTTCAGACATTGTCCAACAAGCAAAATAGCACTGATTCCTGAGAAAAGGAAATCAGGCAAATCAGGCAAGCCCTACAATTCCACATACTTACTGCCTGGAGGCAGTTCCTAGAACACAGCTCAGAGGGCATTAACTGCAGACCCTACCAGTCTTGCTGAATAGAAGAAAGAGGAGAGCATAATTCAGGGAGGCTCTGATGTCTAGAACTTGCAGGGAAGAGTACTGGAGAAGGAGGAGCTACACAGAGTGGGAGCTCTGAAAATATGCAGAGGGTTCCCTTGAATGTGCAAATGCATGAGTAGAAATTCCCTGAAGCTAGGGGAGAAAGCACTGGAACATAGTAAGCCAAACAATTTCTGCAGCTCACAAAGGAGAGCCAGCGTGGAAAGACTATGCAATTCACAGGGAACTTAATACAGCCCTCAGAAGTCTTTCACCTATGTGTGTGGAAGAACTAAATTATCCCTAGAATAAAGGATACTCTGGACTTGACTTAACAGAAATTGAAAGTATGCCACAAATGGATCATACTGATCTGAAAATACTTAACTGTATACCAGAACAAAGTTCAATTCTTGAAAAGAATACAACAACACACATCACTCAACAATGTTAAACTCACAATATTCAGCATCTAATCAAAAATTACCAAACATGCAAAGAAGCAAGAAAAGATGAGCCATACTGAAGAGAAAATCCAATCATTATAAGGAGGCCCAGACATGACAGAGAAAATGAATTAACACACAGAAACTTTTAAAAGCTATCATAAATATTACAAATAGTCTCAAGGATGTAAAGGGAAGCATTAATATTATTGAGAGAGAAATAGGATATACTTTTTAATACCCTGATGGAACATGTAGAGAAGAAAAATAAAGTGTCTGAATGAAAATACACTAGATGAGATTAATAGAATGTTAGACACTAAAGAAGAAAAGATTAATAAACTTGAACAAATAGCAATAGAACCTATCCAAATGAAACACAGTGAGAAAGAAAAAAATTATGAGAGCATATATGACATCTGGGACAATACCAAATGGTCTTAATATAGATACAATGAGAGTCTTCAAAGAGGAAGAAGGGATAAAAAAAATTTTTTTAATTGCTGAGATATTTTCAAATTTTATGAAAATTATAAACCTACAAGGCCAATGAACACCACACAAAATAAATGTAACAGAAACTAAACCAAGGCACAGACTAAGATTGCTTAAGACCAACGATAAAGAGAAAAATTTAAAACAGCCAGAGGGGAAAATAAAGACGCATTAAGTACAAAGAAACAAAAATATAAGTGGCATCATACTTCTCATTGGAAGTGATACACACCGAAAGACCAGGAGGTGACATCTACAAAACACTTAAAGAAAAACAAACAAATTCGTGAGTAGAATTCTATAACAAATGAAACTATCTTTAAAAATTGAGGGTGAATCAAAGACTTTTTCAGACACCAGACCCTCACTGTAAGAAACATTAAAGGAAGCTTTTCAGGCAGTGGATAATGATACCAAAAGGAAATTTGGATCTACACAAAGGAATGAAGAAGAGCCACAAAAATATATGAATAGTATACTCCTTTCCTGTTGCTGCTGTAACAAATTAACACAAACTTAGTGACTTAAAACAACATAAATTTATTATCTCATAGTTCTGGAGGTCAAAGTCTGAAATGGGTCTCATTAAGCTAAAATTAAGGTGTTGACAGAGCTGCATTCGTTTTTGGAGGCCCTAGGAGAGAAACCATTTTCTTGTATTTCCCAGCTTTTAAAGGCTGCCCAACTTCGCTCCATGATCAAAGCCAGAGGTGGTTGGTCAAGTCTTTCTCATGATGCCTTCTCTCTTCTTCTGACTTTTCTGTCTCTCTTTTACCCATTGAAGGGCCCTTGTGATTATACTGGGCCCACCTGAGTAGTCTAGGACACGCTCCCTATTTTGAGGTCAGCTGATTAATTCAATCTTAACCTTAATTCAGCCTTCAACCTTAACTCCCTCTTACCTCATAATATAACATTTATAGGTTCTGGGGATTAGGATATGAACAGCTTTGGAGGCCAGTATTCTGCCTACCACAAAAGTTTTCCAGGTTTCAATCCCTTTAAAAGACAATTCACTTTTAAAATAAAAAACAATAATGAAGTATTGTGGGAAATAGAAACAGAAGGTAAACAATTTAGATGGAAAATTGTTTAAATAAAACAGAAAATGGAACTTTATAATGCTAAAGAGTACATTTCATAATGAAGATAAAACAGGTATGAATATCACCCCAAACCACTCCTGAACACAACAATAAAACTAGAAACCTAACAATAAATCTAGGAATTTAATAATATAACCTGAAAATAAAAGGTTCAGTCTTCCTGAAAATTAAAAACAAAACTTTAAAAAACAAAGCAATACTATCACCAACAACAGTACTTCTCTCTTAAGTCTTACGTCAATTAAAAAAGAAACCCCAAAGGAGACCTGGGAAGATGACAATAGTGTCACAACAGTTTTTTGGTGTTCTTTGTTTTTTATTTTTTCAAATCCCCACATTAAAAATGGAGCAACTAGATAGCAAAACCAAACTCCCATTTACATCATTTATATTAAAAACTAGATGACAAGGTATTGCGTGAACAGCCACCTGCAACCAGGTGAGGGCAAAGCAGCAGCAGCCAAATTGAGAACGCCAGCTGAGACTGGAGGGACGTTTCCCCAATTCAATGGCAGATGAGTGCAAAGAACCCACGGGAAGATGTGAAGGAGTGACATCAGTCTAAGCCCTTGTAAACTCTCAAAACTGACCTTCCAGGGCCCCTTTCCAGGACAGGGTTTTACACTGAGGAGAAACTGTAACAAATAGAATCAAAATTGGAAAGAAAGGGGATAATAAAAATGAAGGCAAGACAAGGTGCAGACAAAAGTGGGAAAGGAGAACAGAAATCTCAGAAAGCAAGCCACCATATTTTTTAACACTACACACACATACACACACAACCCCCAAAATGAATGAATGAATGAATGATGAGTGGAAAATAAAGGAGAGAGGAAGAAAGAACAAAAAAGACAGGGCTGGCCCAGTGGCGCACTCGGTAGAGTGCGGCGCTTGGGAGCGCGGTGGCGCTCCCGCCGAGGGTTCGGATCCCATATAGAGACCGGTCCGCTCACTGGTTGAGCGCAGTGCGGGCATGACACCGAGGGTTGCGATCCCATTACCGGTCATGAAAAAAGACAATAAACAAAAAATAGAAGAGGGAGCTCTGTGAAGTTTAAAAAACTACACTGAATCATGCCTCTTTCTGGAAAACTAATTTTACATGAAAATGAACACCATAAAAACAAAGTCACATACAAGTTATTAGAGTGAAAGAGAGAGAGAGAGAGAGAGAGAGAGGCAAAATGCCATTCTCATGCCAAAAGAACATGTTCAAATCTAGGTCAAAATTGTAATGTACTATTTCAAAAGAAGCTAAGAAACATTTTTAAAATTACACAAGATGTAACACCGTATAAACAGAAAATAACAGTATAATATCATTTCGTATATAATAAAAATAATATATAACATGTAATAATAATTATATAATGTCAACATAAATTAGAATTATAAAATATCAAAAATAAGATGACAGACCTCAGGAAGAAATGTAAAAATTTTTTTAAAAATCTCATTTTGGAAACCAAGATTAAACTAGAAATAATACAAGAATGAATGAACACAATACATAATGCCTTATAAGAAACAAGAGGTTACAAAAAGGGGAAAAATTTTAAAAATAGAAAAGAAATGAAGAGATAAAAGGGATTTGACAAAAGTAAATATGTTGAAAGGAAGCAACACTGCTTAATTGAAAAGCATTCCTGAAAAAGAAAACTTCAAGAACTAGGGTAAGGGGAACAGAATAAATACTAAATTCTAAAATTCAAGAAAACTTTGCTGAAATTTTTTTTTTAAAGAAAACAGTTAAGACTGCATACTGAAAGAACATATTATCTATCTGGGAATACTGATAAAGAATGACCAACATGAAAATATATTCTAGTGAAATTACTGGACTTTAAAGAAAAGAAAAAAATTCCTTAGTGCGTTCAGGCAAAAATACCAAGTGACTAACAACGACAAAAAATTATAATATCAACAGATTTTGTTGATTTTTTTTTATACTAACACTTTATGCCAGCAGGAAAAGGAGCAACATATTGAGGATGTTCAGGTAAAGAAAATGTAATTCAAAGATTTTACATCCAGAAAAAATTGATTTTTACACATAAAGTGCACAACTGACTATTATCAATATGGAAGAACTTAGAAATATTGTTCCATGACCCTTCCTTATGAATTTAATAGAAGAATTAGCTTCAGACCATCAGAAATTAGAAGGAAGACATCACGAAGACTGGTGGTAAGCATTAAACCTCTAGTCACTTATAACACTAATGAGTCAAGGGAGAGAGTGGTGTGTATAGTTATAGGGCTACAGTCTCAGATAATGACGTAATGCAACTACCAAAAATGGAGGAGAGAATTGGGCGGGAGAGCATGTCCAAAAACATTTTAAAACTGTTTTCAGTAATTGTACTGGTGTGATATTACAGTTATTCTGAGATTGTTATGTGTGTAATGTTAGCCAAAGTAAATGAGTAATTATGGAATATTCTAATTTTATTATCCTCTGTGTCCTTGGGTTTTCAGTGTGAGAGTGAGATGAATATACATAAAATTGAAAAGTTTTAGGGAACAGAAGTAATTCCGACTGTGAGTTAGAAGTATCCTATGAATTCATGAGGTGTTCAAGAGTTCTGTCCGCTGGGAAGAATCTGTATTAGTAATGTGCACTCCCAGCACTTTACGTGGTGACATTGAGTGGGAAATTGTAACACTATTTCTCACTAAAGGAAACCAGTGCTTTTTGGAGGAATGGCTGGTCCAGATCTGGGGCAGGAAATGTACAAGATAAGCCTGGCACATCTCATAATGCCAGAAAGCAAGGAAGCTATCAAAGACTACCAGGGTTATGTCCAAAGGATCAAGGAACTAATATGAAAAGACTCTCACTGGCCAAAAATAGAACTACTTGAACCCCCCAAAACATAATATCTTCAGTTGATTGAATCCCACCAAATATGTTTAAATCCATTAGTTCTGATGATTTAAAAAAGACTAATTGGTCACTCTCAGAAGATAATAGTAAAACAACTAAAACTGGTGAATAAAGGGAAAGATGTGAGGATTTATCCATTTTTCTTATGTGGCTGGCAGACAAGGAAATATCTCTTTATAAAAGAAGTACAAGTGAAAAATGAAAAAGAAAGCATAAAATTAAATGATCACCATTTTGAAGCCCCCAGTGAATTAATGGATCTAGGCAGTCAATATCAGTGGCTACCAACACCATAAAAGGAGAGAAAACCAGACTACGTGCCTCCTGATGAAAGAACACACCATCACTTATAGTCTTGCCTAAGGGATAGAACACAGGTCTAATCCGGCTGCCAGTCTGGAGAAAATAAAGGGTCAGAGAACTATGTTGAATGGCACCACACATGTGCAATTGGCAATATCTAGACTGTAGGAAACTCAGTAAGTCATGTGCTCCAGGCTCTTCAACAAATAAACTAAGAAGAATGAGATAAGAGGCAAACATATAAATTAAAAGAATGTGAAATACATGTCAATTTTTTTAATGAGAAAGACTAATACATAGGATACACATGGGTGATAAACTGTGATGACATTAAAAGAGGTAAAAAAAAATTCCAAATAAATTCTGAAGACTATTTAAAAAATAATGATGATGAAAGTATGTATCAGAACAGCTAAAAAAGTATTTATAAGAAAACATCTAGCCCAAAGTACTTAAATTAACAAGAAAGAATCTAAAAAATAAGGTATCTAACTTAAGAAGTTACTTAATGAAAGTGGGAAAATTATTAAAGTTAAAGCATAAATTAAAGTGAAGAAGAAATCACAAATACACAAATACAAAAAGTAAAGGGGATAATAACTACAAATACAGAAGAAACCAAAAAGTATCATACACAATAACTTCATCAACTTCGTGAATATGTCAGGAAACCTTGATGCAGTGGATAACTTTCCAGGGAAATAAAATCTACCAAGCTCACTATCTACAGAAGGGAGAAACAATGTAAATAAAACAATTACTATAGAAGAAATGGAGGAAGATAATAAAGAGCTGTTTTTGTTCAAAAATCAGTAAGTCTAAATGGTTGTATAAGGAGCCTCTATCTGTCCTAAAAAATAAATGAACAATAATTCCTCAGCTAGTTAAACTATTCCAAAGCACAGAAAAAAGAAAGTTTCCACCTTTTTTATGCACCAAGCATAACATTGATAACAAAATTGAGCAAATATTGAACAAAAAATCTATAAAGCAATCTTACTTATGATTATTCATGTAAATACCAAAGAAATATTAGTAAACTGATTTTAACAGCTCATTATAGAATCATACACTATTATCTAGTAATGTATTTCAGCAATATAAAGATGGTTTAATAATGAGAAAAATTTTATTTTAATTCATTATATTAATAAAACTAAAGAAAACAATCTTATAATTATCTCTATAAATATTGAAAAGGCATTAGCTAAAATTCAACATTTATTCTTGACCTTAAAAATAATTAGAGAAAACTTATTTAAACAGGAGAGATAAAATATTCTCTAACATAAAAATCTCTCTCAGAACATAAGCCAGCATAATGCTTAATGGTAAGGCACTAGAAATATTGAACTTAAAATCTGAAAAGAAGGCCCTGATCTCTGCTATGACCAGTAATATTTAATTTAATATTATTTCTTGGTATTAGCCAAAGCAATTTCGACAAAAGAAATAAGTTAAAGGTACAAAAGTTGGGAACATAGATGTAAAATTATCATATTTTGCTAGTGGTTGAGTGAAAATTAATATACAGTCAATAGATTTAATACAGACAAACAGAAATAAGGAAGATAAGATTCCATTTACAACAGCAAAAAGAAAAAGTAGTAGGAAAAAAAAGAAGGAAATGTGCAAGTTCTCTCCTTGCATAAATATTTTAAATACTCCTAAGGGACACAAAAAAGACTTGAACAAATGGCAAGTCATATTATATTCTTGGATAGGAAGACTCAACATCGTAAAAATGCCAGTTTCTGCTAAATTAATCTATAAATACAAAATAATCCCAATAAAAATAGCAATACATTTTTTTCTGGAATTAAGCAAGCTGATTCTAAAGTTCATGAAGAGAAATAAACAAGCAAGGATAGACAGAAAAACTTTGAAAATGAAGAGTAATGAGTAAGTACTAGAAAGAAAAAAATATTATTACGATAAATTTTATAATATGTTCCTAAAGGCTGAAGAGCTAAACCAGTTGTGATACTGGCACTTGAATAGACAAATTATTGCACCCAAAAAGAAAGCAAAAAAATAAGTACAAATATACAGGGGAATTTAGTTTTTTATAGAGATAGTACCTCAAATTTCTAGGGAAAAATTATTCCTAAATAAATGGTAGGGAACTAAGATGTACTCATCTGATAAATTTTTTAAAAACAGTGGATTCACACTGCATACATTATTCAAAATATATTCTAGAAAGATCAAATATTTAAATATAAAAATTTAAACCATAAAAATTCTATAAGAGAGAAAATTGTCTTACACTCTTTGGTTGAGAAAGGTTTTTCCTAGCTATGACATAAAACCCTGAAAGAAAAAGTTGATAGATTTGGCTTTTGTTTTTTAATTACAAAGCAAAAACTATCATAAGCAAAGTTGTTTTTTACAAAAAGAAAAAAATGGAAAAAGTACTATCAACTTATGTCACAAATTTAAGGATTAATTTTTCTAACATATAAAGAACTTCTATAAATTAATAAGAAAAAAAGACCAACATGCCAAAAGAAAAATGGGCAAAGGGACAGTTCACAGAAACAAAAACACAACTAATTTTTTCTCAAAAAACACGAAAAGACATTTAATCCTACTCATGAGTGGTAAGAGACTTGCAAATTAAAAATACACTGAGGATATGTTCGGTGGCTTTTCAAGATGGCAGTGGCTGCGGCGGGTGGCGCTGAGTAGCTGAGGTGGAAAAGGCGGCCACTGGGCCTTAGGCAGCCGGGAAACTTGTGGACCTTCCTCTTGCCATCTCTTAAGGGAGGACCACTGCTGGTGGCTGGTCATGGGGGCTGACCGCCACTTTGCCCTTGGCAGGAGAGGCTGCCTCATTTACAGGCAACAGCTTTGAGGTGTGGAGCAGGAAAAGAACTGTTTCTTAGCTGCAAAAGCGAGTTTCTAAACAGGGAACAGGGCGCCGGGGCCGCTGTCGATGCTGCCAGGATCCTGGAGGCCGGGGACACGCTGAAGGCGGCTAGCTGCCCTATTCAGGATTTGAGCTTTCAGGCTGGCATAAAAGAAGTTTCCTGGGAGCTCCCGAGCTACACCGTGGGACCGAGTGAGAAGCCCAAGGCGGCGGCAGCCAAGGACAGGGATGCCGATGATGCAGAGGTGGAGAGGGAGCCACCCCGCTGGCCCAGCCCCGAACAGTGTGGTCGGAGCATTCCTGAGTTTGCTTGAACCTGCCGGAGAGCTGACTGTGGGCAGGCACCGGAGTCAGTCTGGGCCGGGGGGATTCAAAGGTGAACCATGTGTGGCAGGCTCCTCCCCTGAGGAGCTCATGCTCTGGTGTGAGAGATAGGACAAGTACACAAACAACCGCGATACCAGGAGGAAGGTGATAAGGCCTGAGAAAGATCTACACAGTGCTACAAAGGCACCCAGAGCGACCGGTCGTCTGCACCTAGCAGAAACCTGGAAGACTTCCTGGGCAAGGCGGTGCCAAGCATGGTCGTGAAGGCCCGGCTGATAGACGAGGGTTGCAGAAGACATGTCCCAGCCCAGCCTAGTGCGCACAGGGCGGGAGACATCTGGCTAGGGAGGCGGAGACTCGGCAGAAAACACACACCCTGCGGGGCCGCCACTGCGATATCCAGCAGCCCAGCCTAGTGCACACAGAGTGGGGAGATGTCCGGCTAGGGAGGCAGAGACTTGACAGAAACTACACACCCTGTGGGGCCAACACTGCGTGATCCAGCAGCCCGGGCCAGAGCACACGGAACAGGGAGAAGTCCTGCACGAGAAGTGGAAACTCAGCAGAGACCACACAACCTGTGGTACCGCCCCATGATCCAGCAGCCCAGCAGAGACCAAGCTGACCAGAGAGGTAGCTCCCCAGAGAGGCCCCAAGACCCAAGGCAACCACACACACAAGACACTAGAGGCCAACTGAGCAGTCACAGAGGTAGCCAAACCAAATTGGCAACCACAGCAACATCTTAGTTAGTCAATAGTCTCAAACTGGTGGACTGTGAAACCCCCTGCCACAATGAATAAACATCAAAAAAAAGATACCAGAAATACAAAAAA
>NW_007726134.1:752480-754123 GCF_000696425.1 Galeopterus variegatus | reverse complement strand
AACTTGAAGATGGGCTGTTTGAAATAACACAAGCAGACAAAAAAAAGAAAAAAGAATCAAAAACATTGAAGAAAATCTGAGGGAGATATCAGACAACCTTAAGCACTCAAATATCCAAGTCATGGGTATTCCAGAAGGGGAGGAAAACGGAGATTGCATTGAAAACATATTCAACAGAATAGTGGCAGAAAACTTGCCAGGTATAGGAAAAATCACAGATCTTCAGATCCAGGAAACTCAACAATCTCCAAATGTATTCAACCCAAAAAGGCCTTCTCCAAGACATGTTATAGTCAAATTGGCAAAACTCAGAGACAAAGAGAGAATCTTAAAAGTTGCAAGAGAGAAGCGTCAAATCACCTATAAGGGAGCCCCAATCAGGCTAACATCAGACTTTTCATCACATACCCTAAAAGCTAGAAAGTAATTGGATGATATATTCAAAATACTAAAAGACAATGATTGCCAGCCAAGAATACTCTACCCTGCAAGGCTATCCTTCCGAAATGAAGGGCAAATAGTATATTTCTCAGACAAACAAAAACTGCAGGAGTTCACTACCACACGACCACCATTACAAGAAATCCTAAAGGGAGTACTGGGTTTGGTTCCTGAAAAATAACTACCACTGCCATAAATACCCAAGAAAAATCAAAACCCACTAGTATAATAAAAATTGCATTCATGAAGAGAAAACAAATAAACAAAAAGGCTATCTACAACCTAAGGAACAAACAAACACAGAAAACAAATAGTAAATCAGAAAGCAAGGAACAAAAGACACCTAAGACAACCAAACAACCAATAAAATGCTAGGAATAAATCAACACCTTTCAATAACAACTCTTAATGTACCCCCCCCCCCCCCCCCCATCAAAAGACACAGACTGGCTGGCTGGATTAAAAAGGAGGACCCAACTATATGCTACCTACAAGAGACCCACCTCACCCATTAAGATTCACATAGACTAAGAGTGAAATGATGGAAAAAGATTTACCATGCAAACAGAAAAGAAAAACGAGCTGGAGTAGCTATTTTCATATCTGATAAAGTAGACTTTGAACTAAAAACAATAAAAAGAGATAATGAGGGCCAGTACATAATGATAAAAGGATCGATCCATCAAGAAGACATAACAATCATAAATATGTACGCACCCAATGTCAGAGCAGCCAGATTTATAAAGCAAACTCTAATATACCTAAAGAAGGAAATAGACACTAATACCATAATAGCATGGGACCTGAACAACCCACTGTCAATATTAGACAGATCATCTAGGCAAAGAATCAGCAGAGAAACAAAAGATCTAAACAATACGCTAGACCAATTGGAATTGGCAGATATCTACAGAACATTCCATCCAACAACCTCAGAATATTCATTCTTCTCATCAGCACATGGATCATTCTCCAGGATAGATCACATATTAGGTCACAAATCAAGTCTTAACAAATTTTAAAAAAAATGGAATTATCCCATGTATTTTCTCAGACCACAACAGATTAAAACTAGAAATTAATAACAAACGATACTCTGGAAACTATACAAACACATGGAAATTAAACAGCATTCTACTTAATGACATATGGGTCCAAGAAGAAATCAAACAGGAAATAAAAAAATTTATTGAAACTAATGA
>NW_007726134.1:751160-751480 GCF_000696425.1 Galeopterus variegatus | reverse complement strand
TAATAAATGTCCATCAATGGATGAATGGATAAACGCGAATCCTGAATGGGGAAAAGCTGAAAGCTTTTCCTTTAAGAATAGGAACTAGACAAGGATGTCCACTCTCACCACTCCTATTAAACATAGTGTTGAAAGTACTAGCCAGAGCAATCAGAGAAGAGAAGGAAATAAAGGGCATCCAGATTGGAAAAGATGAAGTCAAACTGTCCCTGTTTGCAGATGACATGATCCTATGTATCGAACAACCTAAAACCTCTACAAAAAAACCTCTTGGAATTGATAAATGATTTCAGCACAGTAGCAGGATACAAAATCAACAC